>NC_085056.1:15536356-15684258 GCF_963662255.1 Cinclus cinclus | reverse complement strand
TCGTACATTACTAAGTGTATATATTGTGAAGATAAAACATTTCTTACTTTCTGGGCTTGCAGGAGATGAAAGATAGGCCAGCTTTTGAAAATGGTCTACATGGCACCTGCTACAAATGAGCAGGGAAAGCAATCGAGCTAATAGATTACAGTAATTATCCAGTCTTTGGCTAGTTTGTATTGGCAAACTATAAATACAGTACACATTAGAACAAGGTGCTTACAGAATGTACATGAAAGGTCAATGTAATTTGCAAGTCGCTAGTCATTAGAATATGCTAAAAACCATTGCTTCAGGGCTCAGATTTTAATGATGAATACATTGATTATTAAGTAGCAGAGGAAAAATGTAGCAGAGCTACTGTAGTGTAATGATAGGTCGCTTTATTTTGGGAAGGAAATCAACTAAGCTTCAGAATGCATGCATTGAGAAATATAATTGCAGTGAGGAAAATTCCTCAGAGGAGCTTGGCACATATTAAAAGCAAAAACTTGAGACATGTTTGTGATAAGATTACTAATAAATCTCTGGTAAGTCTTAGACTCCTGACAATAACACAGCAACAGAGCACTTCATCTTCTCCATGCTTTAGAATTTAAGATCGGTCACAAACAATCTAAATTACGACTGATACTAGGCAGATGCAGTGCTACGCTGTGTTGCTCATCATAAATCTCCTGTTCCTTATATGCAAATTAAACTCCATTTTAAAAGATAATTTTTCACATGGTGATCTCCTTTATTTGTGAAATACCAGTGATTCTTGATGTTAAGAGAACCATCTCGGGAGTACAGTGTAACCATTGCTTAGGGAAAAGAGAAAAAGGAGGGAAGTTTGTTTGGAATAGTTTAGACATCAGTGCATGGGATGTTTCAAATAACTTATTAAGTTAGACACAGCACTAACACTGTTTGTGGGTTAGCTGTGGCCTTGTTTTCTTCAGCAGCTGCCTGAGTAACTTATCTTTGACTTTAAAATTCTGTCTTGCTTATATCAAATCTTCAAGGTTCTTTAACTCTTACAACAGCAGAACGGAACATAACCAAGCAGTGTAGACAAAAATGTTTGTCTTCATCAGCAGACAATAACCCCCTTCAGCTCTTCATTTAAACCAGCAAGATTATCTCTCTGCAATATTTTGAAAATAGTTATGTGTGTATTGCTGGTTTTCTCTCTTGTCTTAGGCAGATACAGAGTTGTGGGAATGAGATATAGAGAATGTAGATTTAATTAATTGCTATACAGGTGTTATCAAAAAAGGCCGTGTCTCACATGAGTGAGATCTGAAATGCAAGAAATTTTGCATATGGGGGAAAGGATGTTAAAAGCTTTATGAATTTCCTTAAAAAGTATTTATAATCTGTTTTCAAGAAAATACTTTAAATTCTTCTGTGAATCAAAACTTGTGTACTGTAAGGGGAAAGAAATGTGTAATAGCAAAGTACAGTACATATCAAAACTCTTCTTGCACTTGGCATGTTTGATAAGTCTTAAAAATAACTCATGCTAAATTGAATCAAGCTATATGTTGTACGGTCTGAGACACGAGGAGAGAATGGATAGGATTGAGGAGCACTTAGCAGAACATTAATCAGATAGGCCACATTCTCCTTGGTACAACTAATTCTTGCTCCTTTGACATCACTGGTCTGCATCACTTAAAATTCTGATCTGGCTAAGATGATTTGGTCTGTGAGTAAAAGTTGATGTTGGTGTCAACATACTGAGTATTTTGTATTTCTTCAGAATTGGAATAAATCCTCTTTCTTAGTCATATTTTTAGAACCCGACACGTGATAGCTGCAGGTTAGGAAACTCTTTTTTAAGAGTACCAAACTGTGAAAGTGTCTGCTGAAAAACAAGCAAACCGACCCCTACTGTTGAAATGAATTAGAATTATTCTGGAAGTAACCAATGTTAGGTCAGTAATCCAGTGTAAGTCTTTTTATTTTCAGGTTGTCATATATCCATAGATGTTTCTCACAGTGTGATGTCCTTGATCACGCTTCCAGTTTTTCCTTTTGAAACTTGTTGGCAAATCCCTACTTCTGAAATAGCAAACTGTGCTGTAAAAAGATTAGATTATGCATACTTAAGAGTGTTTTTGGAAGCAAATACAGGCTGTTGGTCTCCCTGAGTGATTTTGTTGTTGACTGTCTGGCTGAGGTGGGTATGTGATTACTGTCACAGTAAATTTCACATTCAAAAGCAAATGAGCACTGGTTTTAGTTCCCTTGTTCCTTATTTGCCCTATTGAAACAGATACTCTGTACCTAGTGCTGTGTAGTACAATGATGTGAATTCATCAAAACATGCATTATGTGGCAACATCACACAAGGGTAAGGATATAAATATATTTTACAAATTTTAGCTTCCTGTCATAAGAATAGTACATGAGTGAATGTAAATTTACAGTAGGTGCTTATCAAATGTGAAAATGCTTGCAAATCAGAAACAAACTTTGGGACTATAAACATATTTCAATGATAGCTCATGCAAAGAATATGTTTGATAGTAAGAAATAATGTTCTCTTTTAGTTTCTACATGAAGCAGGTTGACACATTATTGTATATGGAGAATTATAACACTTCTGAGTCAGAACACTGCACACAAGCTCTAATCCTTTAATCAGAAAGCTGCTTATTAGGAAACGTGTAATGACATAAAATATTATTATTTATTTATAGAGCAAGAAAAGAGCATTATCAAGCATAAAGGGATAATAAAGAGAAAGTGCAGTTAAATCAGGTAATTTTACTTCTGTCTTCCATACAGAAGTGACATAGATACTATCAGTCTTCTGTGTTTCTTAAAATGCATAATAGAAGTATTGAAACATGCTAATGTCATGTGCAAAAAAAGTTATCGGACTTTTGAAAGTAAGTTTTGAATACCGCTGTGACCAAGTGGCTTTTAAAATGCTCAATGAAAATATTGAAATATGTTCATGTCTTGTGTAGAAGCAAGTTTTCTGGCTTCTGAAAGTAAGTTCTGAAAAACCACTGTGACTTGTACATGTGTCCCATGTATGTGTGAGTTGAAATATTTCACTCCACTAAAGTAGAACCCTGTAAAATCTTTTGGGTTTGACTGTAAGATGCACTTGTACAGACAGTAATTGGCCTGTTACAGAGATATTAATTAACATGTTAGAAATGTTTTCTTTATTAATGAGAAATTCACACATACTATTTAAATTAATTTGTATAGTTTAAAATTAATTTATTGTGGCCTTCGATGACCTCAAATCTACTAAGACAAAGCTGGAGTATTGTACTAACTGTTAAACCATTCATTAAACATTTTATGCAAATAGTGTTTGTTTATAAACAAATTAACTGCAAGGATTTTCAAAACAGGTGCTGTGTTGTGAATGCGTACTAAATGATGTGGTACTGAAAGAATTAATTAGACCTTCAGATGTAATTAGTTGCAATAATTTGCGTGATTAGCGGCTTGGTTAAGAAGTAAGACACACACATTGTAATGCATGGAAGAGTCACTGCAGTAGCTTTGTCTTTCATACGGTGAAGATGAGATTTCCTCATGTTTAGGAAATTTTTCAAAAAATTGCTGACATAGCTGGAGTTAATTGCCAAGTATCCTGTAGGGGGTAACGTGTTTTTTTTTTTTTTTTTTTTTCCCTTGGCTTGCAATGCATATGCATTGGAAGCAATACCATTTGTTTGTACCTCAATGAATTTTTAAAACAGAAGGCTGTTAACCCTAGATCTTCAAGTCTCCAGAGGAAGAACTGATACTTAACATGTTCAGGGTTAAAAGATGGGCTGTGTAAGCCGTATGAAACAGGTTCAGTGTTTCAAGATAAGTTCTAAATATTCATGCAATTTTTTTCCCCCCTTGCAGTTATAGTTCTGATTTTTCTTCTTGTGTATCCAACACTACAGTCAACCATTGGAGGTGCATGGATAATGCCTTGGAAACTGGTGTTAGTCAAAACCAATTGAAGAGAAAGTCATGATTACTGATACTTAATTTATGATGATCACATTCCTAGTTATAATAAATGTACAGTACCTTTGTGGCTTGCAAGAAAGCTTTTTCCTCTTGATAATGCCTTGATGCCCAGTGACAATGTTAGAGAGTGGATTTGAACTGAATTAATATGGGGACTTGATCTTTTTTTGCCTGCTTGAAAAAGGTGAATTGACAGTAAACCACAGTAGACTCACTTTAGTGATCGCTGGTGGAAGTTGCTGTTGGTTTGCTATTTGAAAAGAAAAGGCTGAAGATTTTGTGCCTTGAGGCATCAAGAATGCACAAATATTCAAGTAATGCACACTTTGACAAAATTTATTCTCTAGCAGTACTATCTTAATAGTTAGAAACACACTTGGAGGGCCTTCCTGTGTATTTTGGAAGAACAGGTATGTTCTCTGTGAATCAAATTGTCAGAAAAAGCAAATGTTTCTAGAAAGAAGCTAAAGAAGAGTATAGAAAAAAACAACAAAGGGAGTTTATTAAATCAGTTATAAAGTAAATAAGTGAAATTAGCAGTGTAGAAAATATGAGGTGATGAGAGGCTTCTCAGAATAACAGACTTGCCTGTGGTGAGTGTTAGAAGCATTCCATAGAGGTGATGTTGAATGATCCATGGAATTTGAATTTAAGCTTTTTTAATACAGAATTTTATTTGATCAGATTAAGTGATGGCAGTTTGTGAGATGAGATGTGGGGGAACTTTGTTTCATCTCAGGTGTAAGTGGTGGTGTCACACCTTGTTTGTTTTATGAATTAATGTAATGACCCTGAGGCGTGAGGCAGAGGAGACCTTGTTTAGAAGCTAAACCTTGCTGCAGTTACTAAATAGTTTATGTTCTTTTAAGTTCTTGCCATATGATTTCCAGGAGTTTTTATGTAGCTGCAAATCTGACATAAGCAGCAAGACCCAGCGGGAGATCTCTGGTGAAATGATGACCACAGTGATACTGTATTTGGATTAGTGACTGCAAAGTGTTAGTGGTCACATATCTAAGAGAAAGTAAAACCTGAGCTTTTTATTGCAAACTCAGTGTGGAACACTGTTTATCTTAGCACTGAGACAGAACACTTCTTGCTACTTCTTTTCTCCAACCAAATAGCTATTTACACTTTTAATTCACACTTTTTTTTTTCTTTTAAAAGCATGGAAGGGAAATTGAATAAAATAAATATGAAAAATGACAAAAGAACAAAAAGCATCATTAACTGCTGCACAGCTGCTGTGTGTCTGCTGTCACGGGGATTACCCTTAATTACTATGGATGAAGTTTGCTATCATTGGTTCTTTGGATGCCTCACAATTGGTTTATTTTTAAAGGAGTTCTTTCTGGGTATGTTTTAATAGAATATGCAGCTGTTAAAGTTTCAAGGAAAGAAATCACTGTCTTAGACTTGAAGAGCCCTGAAAATCATTTGACAGAGCTAACGTAGGGATCCACTTGAATGAATTTATTTTTTCCCTTTCTGTAGTCTGTTTAATTCAGTTATTTTAAGTGTGATGTTTGCAAAGAAGGTTTTAAAATGGGCTCTTCTCTATTGTGTTTGAATTTGAACAAAATTAACATTTGTATGTCATCAGTAGCTGCAATGCATAGCTCAGGGCAATGAAGGATAGGAAGTCAAAGAATATGGGAAAGTTGATTAAAATGAATGAACAGTAGAAGGTCTTAAGGGTGGACATAGCTTACTCATTGATTTATTTGTGTTGTTTCTTGAGGCAACAGAAGCTAATTCTATGGGATGTTTAGAAAACAGCTTTTAAGTATGAAAATAAAAAGGTGGTTAAGTCAATAAAATTAGCTTTTAGACAATGTAATCTGGAGACTTCCCTACTCATGTATCTGAATCCTAATCCTGCTTTGTAAAGGGAGCATAATGCAGAGCAGCTAAATGTTCTCTGAGGGAACCTTTCTCCAAAGAGTTTTCCCTATACCTGGTTTGATTTGGGCTCAGTTGGATATTTCTAGTGTTTTGCATAATTGTAGTCACTAGGACATGGATTGCTTGGTGGGTAATTGCAGACTTTGCAAAACCCCACCCTCGTCTTGCATTTTGAGGCCTGGCTCTCCTTTTTGTCTCAGTGTTCTGAACAGTCCCCAGAGCCAGTTTTATACTTTTGAGTTTCCTCGATGGATTGATATAGGTGCCTTTCCCATGTTCCAAAAACTTTCATGTCAACATTTTCTTTCCTTGGTATAGCAGAGCTGGAAATCTGAAATCCTTTGCCTGTTAGTTTAATGCAGAAGTGCAGTTTTTGTAAGAGAATTGTAAATGAAAAATAATTTAAAGTGAAAATCTGATGCAGAGGACCCATATTTCTGGTACTAGTGAAAATCCAGTCCATGTCTTAGGCAAATTAAAGATTCCTAACTAATTTACCTACCATAAACATTTTTTAATTAAAAAAGAGTTGTTAGCTGGTTTGCAGCACCTTTATGATTTTTTTTTCCCCCCCCAAAAAGAACAGAATAAGGAAACAATTGGAAACATTTGAATGGTTATCAGTGGGTATTTATTTCTGGTATGGATATTATTTCTTCTTAGCCCTTTGTTGCATTCTAAAAATAAAGGACATGGAGAATGCAGGTGCTTAATGAACCTGAAAAATGTTTTTATAGATTCAGCTCTCCCAGACACCCTCCCCAACCTCATGAAGTGAGCAGCCCTAAGAATCCTACTAGATGTGGTTCTTTGCCAAAGTTATTTTGGGGAAATTTAAGAATTCTACTGTTTGTGGAGGAGCCAAAGTTATAACACTGCCCAGATGAGCCTTTCCCATTTCCTTTTAATATTTAATGCCAAATAAAGAAAACTTAAAATGAAGAAAAAATGATAATAAGCAAATAAAATTACTTTTAAAGTATCTCCCTAAAGCCATACATGATATCTAAAATATATATACAAATGAGCTGTTGAAGTTCTTACAGGAAGGATGATGATGAGTGTAGGATCTTAAACTTCAAAAAAAAGTTCAGCCTTGTAGCTGGAAAATGACTTCCTTATGCAGGTCTTAGGTTTTTGTATTTTTGTAGCATAAAGAGCTTCTTCCACTGAAGGCTCCCCTCCCATCTTGGTGAATTTTGTAGCATTCCCCGATCAGCCCCACTGAGTTCGTGAAAGGCAGAGAATTGTTATTCCAAGGAAATGTGTGAAATGCCCATTTATAAAGGGAGGAAGCTGAGTCAGAAAGCTGAACTCACTGGAGTAATTTCTTGCATTCAGATGGAGAAGGTTATGCCACTGTCCTACATGTGCCGGGTAGAACTTTCATGTAGTGCGAACTGCTTTACATTCATGTACTCGTGCAAAATGGGACAGTTTCATAATCTGAAACATATGTGATTCTGTGTGGATGTTTCTTCTGCATTCTTTTTTTCATTTCTGAACATTTAGGAGGACCCCACATGCTCAAATTCTCGTTATAGGCTGTCTAGATACTCTTTCATTTATTTTTTTTCTGATTCTGTCATGAAACCTGGAATTCAGGTTTCAGAAGCTTACTTCCTAAGTTCAGACTTCATTTTCCCACTGATTGCTAAAATAGAAAATTAACTTGTGTAACAGTTTTCTCCATTACCAAGGAATTAATTTTTTCAAACTTAAGGTATTTTTTCTTACATGAGGTTGGTGACATTTCAGCTCTCTGAAAATCCATAGACATCTTCCAGATACTTTTTTTTTTTTTTTTTTTTTTTTTTTTTGGCTGAACTCCTTCACAAGTGATCACTGTAAGAACAACCCTCACAACCTGGGCTTGTTTTCATATCCCCAAGTTTTTGCCACGAAAAGAGAAAATGACTAAAACCTAAAACATATTTCTTCAACAGGAGAACAGTATCTCCAGGATAGTTTATATTCTTCATTTGTTGATTTTTGGTTGTGTCAAAATGCCGTAACACACACACAGAGGGGGCATCAATATTTTACTGGCAGACATGAATGTAAAACTATCAGACCAATGTAGCATTTACCTCTCCTATTCAGATATTAATGTATAGAAAGTGATGGCCTTTGTGTGTTAGGCAGTTTGTAATGGAAATGTGATGATTCACAATCTAATTGTATAAGTTACAGTCCTCAAATTTGTAATTCTGGTTACAGCTAAATTATTTTGCAGTGAATTTTTCCATTTAAAATACGTAGCCCTGAGCTGAAGCCATGTGCACCTCACATTGTGATACTGCTGTTCTTCACAAGCCTGTACACGTGACGATTGTTGAAATCCCTGTCTTGTTCCTATGAACTGGAATTTTATTGCGCTTTCGTCGCTTTACTGGAATTTTCCATAAGCGTTGGATTTTATGCTCAGAAGCAATCTATAAACAACCCTGTAATTTTTAAACATACAAAGAAAGCTGTAGTTATATTTTAGCCATGTTCCTATACGCTTGACTCTACATGGAGAGCCCCAGCCTATCTTTCTTTTCCTTTTGTAAATGCCCAGGCCTGCTGAAAGCAGCGACCTCACCAAGAGTAAATGTCAGACAACTACTGGCAGCAAACTACCAGTATTTTAAATTTTATTTTGCTTTTAGTGATATTCAGAATTGAAAATCTTCAAGTGTAGTGACTGCTCAGTTTGTATTGTCCCTGTTGCACGGCTGAAGTATCAAGAAGTTTTAGGGAAACATGTTAATCAAGGTGTAATCACCAGCTGAACAAGCTTCTCCTGTGTAGGAATTGCACGTTTTGGTTGGACTAAATAAGGTTGTGTTTTATATGGATTCTGTGAAATTTAAGTCTTGACATCCCTCTGAAGGCAAAGCTTCCTTGCCAGCTGGAGCCTGGGCAGGGAAGACAAGCAGAGGGGGTCCCTTTGTGCCTTTGTCCATTTTATCATTTCCTCAAATACCTTCAACAAATTGAAATGCTGCAGCTTTGTGCAGTAGCTGGAGTTTTGTACCCGCTGAAGAGTTCATTTCACACAAGTCACATTTCTGTTTTTCAGTTTAGAGATATGGAAGATGGGAAGAACTGAGGTTAGCTCATCTTGTACTAATATGGGTGGAACTCCCAGCTTATTAGGAACGATAGAAAAATTGAGGTATTGTCAACTTTTAGTCGAGAATAGTGCTAGGTACTTATGAATAGACCAATACATATATATACACACATTGACTTCCCATTTTTGGCTGAATAAAGACCCAGAAAAATAGTTGGAGTGTGTTACAGGTATTTTTCAATAGGCACATTTTTCACAAATGTGAAATTGTTTAGTTTACTTTCATTCTTTTGCTTAAACATCCCAAATGGAAGCAATTTCACAATTTCAGTTGAAATTAAACTGGATTTCTTTTTTGATCAAAAAACAACGTCCTTCACCCCTAGGCAAATCAAAACAACTTGTAAAGTACCTGTCCATCATTCCTAATGCTTTCCATCAAACCTGGCAAAGAATGTGGCTTGTGAATATTAAGTGGAGAAGTATTTTTTTTTTTTTTAGTGACTCTACTGGACCTGGGGGTGCCTGTGAACTGCTGGTTCATGTTTCAAGTGCATTGTGACTCTGCAGAAGTTTTCCAGAGTTCCGAGGCTTTGTGTTTTAAATTCATTTGTGACAAATAAGACCATGTAAATGCAAACCTGTCTGTAGGAAACCATAAACCCAGCATATAACAGTGGATAAAATGACTCTCAAGCAGAGGAAAAAAGAGAGAGGGGTATCATATTATTCAGGGGAAATTTGGGAGGGAAAATAGAAGCACTCTAATTGGAATTCAGCCAATCTACAGTTGAATAGCGTTTATTGTGAAAAATACATTGTCAACATCTGAATATTTACGACAGCAATACTAATGATTAAAAGAACCATGGAAATATTTAATGAGGCCAAGTCAGTGCAAACCACAGTTTGTCTCACTGCAAGGTTGGCACTGTCAGCTGCAGCTGCAGCATTGTTTGTTAACATTCTGAGCTATTGGTTCAATGCAAACAAGGTAAAAACAATCTCTGGATATTGAAAAAAACAGTGGGGGTGCAAAATGAAGATGTTTTACATAGCCTCCATGCAAAGAGGTCCTGAGCAGTTCTGGCAGACTAAGAAAACCAAGACTGAAGTATTAGAGCTAAAGAGTTTTTTCTTAGTTGACATGGATGTTTCTGATTTGAATTTTGAGCCAATTTGCTACATCAAAGTGTATTTGGAAAAAACTATTGCTAGACAGAATAATTGCAGACTTTTCCTAGGAGTGCCACATCAGACTTCCATTTCATTCTTGTTTTTAAACTTCTTTATTGTCACAAATGAAATACTGTATTTTAGAAAATGAACACAAATTCAGGTTTGGCATGAGTCCCATTGATTTTGGTGAGCTTACATGAGATTTCCATGGAGAGAACTGTGCCTGATAGATTCATCACATCCTATTTCTCTGTTTAGGTTCTTTAGAGTGAAGCCATTTTCACAGTATTGAGTATCTTTATTCTAATAGTATTGGGCCCAAAATTAAAGTGACATTTTTCATGAAAATAGTTTTGTGTTGCTATAAATACTTTGTATCTTAGAAATGCAATGTTCTCTATCATGGAGATCATGATTTTTGTGAGCTGAATTTGCTCCAGATGATAGAGAAATTATAGGCTACGATATGTGATCAAACAGCAATATGGAAATCTTAAGTAGAATGCACCCTAAGGACAAAGGCTGGTTAAGACTATGGGGGATAGAATAAATGGGAGTTTTAGCAAAGCTATCTCTGATTCCAACAGATAAATTATGCTCTGCCTTTTTTGTATCTCTTTGGGACTGTACTACATAAATTATGACCAAGTATAATTTAGGCTTTCAGCCTATATTTCTGAACATCCATCTTGTACATTTTAAGTACAAAATTACCATTTTGTAGAAATATGAAATTAAGACAAATTTTTTTCATCTGTGCATTTAACGTCTGCATACTTGATAGCAGCCAAAGGGTTGGACACGACCTCCTTACTATCCAGAGGGTGATGTTGGCCAGATGATTACATAACTGTGTTAAGACCTACATAAGCATGAAGTCTGGGGGACAGAAAAGTGTGGAATTGGTTATTTTGGAATAGATTTTACTGCAGCTTTAAGTAATAAGTCAAGTTCTTTTCTGAATAAAAAGTAATCCTTTGTAAATCCAAATTCTTGTTATCAATTTCATTTAAAAATCTATATATAAAATTTTCTTTTGAAGTGCAGTTGCAGTTCCTTGACCTGAGCTTTGCACACCTGGAGACTGAGGAGTGCAGACCTTCAGGGCACTTGGTGAGGTCTCAGCTTGCTCAGGGAGGTCAATGTGTGTATAGGAATAAAGCAATCGATCCTAAGAACCCTATTTTCTATCACTCATTCCAGCACTACATTCTGTACCTTGAATTTCTGTATAAAATCCGCTGGGAATTGTAGACTTCATTTCTCCCATTTCAGTATGCAGTGTTGTAACACTAACTGTAATTCTGAAACTAGGAATAACTACATGATGTGTCCTGGTGAGGGTGTCTACGTGTCTTGCACAGGGATAAAGTATATAAAAAAGAAGGAACACCTCTTTTGAGGCAGGTTAATTTGCAAGAAATTATTATTTTTGACAATGAAGCACAATTGAAAACTGACCGAAGTTAACTTTAAACAACGTGCTAATAGCTTGCAATGAAATTTTTTTACTCCATGGAAATAGAGAGCAGACCCTTTAGATTTGATGTAGTTTTTTCTGTATTTAGTATAAGGAAGATCCATCGCTTTTGCACATGCGCACAAAGAATATATTTGTACTTTACAACAGTTTGGAACCATAAGACTTGGTAGGTTTTTGTAGCAAGGTGACTTTATTTGGCTGGATTTTGCATGTATCTGATGATCATAGCATTGGGGATGCAGCATTAGCTTTCATAAGGTGGGAAAAATGAATAGAGAAAATGTCTATTGCAGAAGTGAAATGAATAATAGTGTTGTAGAAGAAAATTTTCCCCCTAAAACACAATAGGCCAGTTTTTTCTCAGTTAGAGATTTCCCATCCATTAAACTTGCTGCTGCTCATATGTACAGTGTTGGGCCATTGCAATGTTTACCTTTTTCTGTAATTGAAATTCCATTTAAATCCACTGGCATTCACTAGACTGATGCCTTTTCCTGCTTTCTTCAGTAAGTAGAGGCAAAACTGAAACTCAAGCAGTAATGCTAATTGCTAATAAAGATTTTAATGGCAATCACTTGAACTGATGGTAGAGATTAGTTTGCTATCACAGACACTATCAGAGGCAGCACCAATAGCTTGTCACCTTGCCTTCTGTAAGAAAAAAAAGGTGTTTGTTGTCTGTGTGAAATGGTGGAATATTTAAGTTTGAATAGCATGAGTGTTGTAGATGCAATCATAATTTTCAACTGCTTTTCAGTAGAAAAAGTAAATTGAGTAGAATAATAAAAAGTAAGATTTCAATACTTCTGTCATCCATAATTTAACCTTTTTCAACACCTTCTAAAGTAGAAATGGAAGTTTTTTCCCTGGTTCCTTCATCGAAATTTTTAAAAATAGTGCCTTTATTATTTTTTAACTGAAAAGTGAATGAAATTGGAAAAGTAAATTATTTCACTCTAGAACCACTGCCACCTTGCTGTTGCATGACTGTATTTTATGAGACAGGACTAAACATTTTTCTTTGAACTATGCATTACATCTTCAGTAGTTATATTGCCTTGGGCTACCCTGTCTCCTAAAGTTGTTTTGGTCAAAGACCCAATTGCTTAAGGATGGTACTGTTGAGACATTATACTATAATCTTAGTTTTTCAGGAGGTAATCTTATCTCTTCCTTCACTAGTCAAGATTCTTCCCAAAATAATGTAACACCTATAGACCTTGTCATTGATTTTTGCAAATTATGACTGGGAAGATGATCTTGTGTCAGTGGTCAGACTGTTCCAATGTGTGGTAGAAGAAGATGACATGAATTCTGTTAAATATTACAAGCTCCTTTTGTTATTAATTATACTGTATGTTTTAATTTTTGGGTCATGAGCTTTTAAAACCAAAATCTGAATGCAAAAGGATGTCTGAGTTAGCTACGCTAGGGTTAAATTCTATTTGAGTTTTTGCAGAGTGATTTCATGTCCAGAGAGCCTTCAAATCAGGATGTGTAACATTTATCTGCCTAAAATTAAAAGGAAATGAAAGAGATTTATTAGGGCTTGTTTCTTGAAGATGGTTCTCCATTTTTGGATTGGTTGAATGATTGAGGATAAAAGGCTTTCATAATGATGTTGCAGTGTCCAAATGAGCTCTAACCACAAGTGCTGTCCTAAATGCTGCTGACTTAAGGATAAAAGTACTAAGAAGAGAAGATGGCCTCTCTGCAGTTAAACTCGTAACCAGAATCCTCTTCTAAAATTCAAATTTAACTGGTGTATTTACTGCTGGGCTAATTGTCTGTCTGTGAAATATGGTGTGTTTGGACTGAAGTTTAAGGAAAGAAATTTTAAAAATGGTCAAATGAATTTTGAGGCTGATCCTCAGTAAAACTGGTGCTGTGGCAGCAATGCTGCAGTTTTTGGACTGAAGACATCCAGAAAGAACAGAGTTGTTTTTAGAGAATGTGAGGGGAAAAATTCAAATGGTATAAGTGAAGCTCAGGAGAAGTATGTACATCTTTACCTTGAAAACCTTGTTTTCTTTAGGCTTTTTAGATGTTCGGATGGGTTATAAGCCCCTTCTTAAGATGTGAAGGAGCAATTCAGCATTCAAAAAATCAGTAATACAAAAGCAAATTTGGAATGTGAACATCATAAATTTCACTCTACTCAAACAAATCTGGATGTTTTCTTTTGCAAGTAACAAGAAAAGTATTTGCCTCATAATATCACAATTCCAACCTAAAAAGAACTTCAATTTTGGCATTGCCTGTTGTTTTTTTAGGGGTTTATTGATAAAAAAAGACATACTGCAAATATATTGATATGTTTCCTAGGCAAAAGCTCAAATTTTCATGTAGTTCTATCAGAATGATCACATAATGCTAGTAGGGATAGTTCTGTAATTTCTCATGAACCACAGATAAGTGTTAAAATTTCTGTTTCCTGAGAGAGAACTCCTTTTCCGAAATTCTACTCTTTGTAGCCAAATCAGCTGTTTAACTGAAATCTGAAATTTTCAAGCACTAGATGAAGGTACCAGAAGTGATGACAAAATGAAATAGATTTGGCTGTGTGCCATATGCCTTTCCCTTTTTGACAAAAGCATCCCCCGTTAGTGTTTGCTGCTGCAGTCCTTGTGCTCAGTTTGGGGCTGGTTAGGGTTGGAAGTGGTGCTGCTCTGGGGTCCTAGTGCAGGTCAGGTTTGGGGGCAGGCAGTGTTCTGTGCAGCTCATGGTCTTGCTGCTGCATGACCTATAAAGGGCTGCTGCATGAGGTGTGCAAATTGGAAAATCCAGGTGTCAGCTCATTTTAGGAGCTGGGGAGAAAAAAGTGGTTCAGGGTTCTGTCTCAATTGCTGTGTTACAGAAGTGTGGCATTAGGGCCAGTGTGTGATGATGTTTCTCATAAATTCCTTGGCTTTTTACTGACCTTTTTAATTTTATTTTTTTCTGATAATGTTGTAATGTATTGTGGCAAATATTGAGAATATATTCTAAGATATATAGATTTATATAGAGATTTCTTTTCCCCTTTGAATTTTCAGTAAACTCATGAATGTGTGGGCTATTTGCATTAATTAACATTGTTCTAGGTTCTATGGATTGGTTCTACAGCTATCTATTTAAGTGTGCCTTTTTTTGTGAATTGATTTTTGGTATTCTCAATTCAGTAATTAATTTGTGTGATTTGTCACTCTTCCCAGTTTGCTTTCTGACTGAATGTTATAGGATTTATTACTCTGTGTGGCCCTGAATGTCTTCCTGAGGGTTGGTCCTTTGTCAGTGTGGGCATTATAAGGAAGATGGATATGGGAAAAAAAAGATGCCTAAGGAATATTATGAATTCTTGAAATATTCAGTTCTAATTTTCTTCCAAAACATTCTAATTTTCTCGTAGTGACTAATTTAAATATATGATTATGATTCTAGCAGTTACCTCCAAGTAAGTGCAGATGCAAAGATTCAGAGTCAAAGCATGAAAAAGAGTAGTTAAGTTGTATCCTGAATGCCGATGTGACCTTTACTTGATGGTTAAAATGGTGACATTTTTATGGCTGAACACGATTTTTAAAAATAGAATTATAAACTTAAGCTGAAATAGTATTTAAGTTCTTGAATTACTTTAAAAAGGTAAACTGGACTTATTATTTCTTGATTTTTATTAATGAGAAGGTATAATGTCAGTCTGCTAATATGGCTCGTGGTACCACTGATAATTTCTGTGTAGCTGGGCCTGGTCTATAGATGCAGTCTACACCTCTGAGTTTGTATTTGGGGATGAAACTCGTGTATGACAACACTGTTTTGTTTCAAAAGATACTAATCAAAAGGATTTTATTTTTATAAATATCATGCAACATAATTCTCAAGTCTTTTTTTCTTTTTGCAGTGCTGTTTTCAGTTCTGTCTTTTCCTCCCATTGTTTAATTATTATTGTTACTGTCAGATGGATGTCACTTAATGATGTGTGCTGTGTGATGTGGCATGACAATAACACATACCGTGTTCAGCAGGGTTTTCTTCTGGGATTTACAATGTGTTTGGCAAAAAGTAGGCATATTACACAATTAAAGATCAGAACTTCTGCTATTAAAAAGGTGGATTACTTATTGAGAGAGACTTAATGTGAAAATCCTGAAAAAAAAAAGTGCCAAGCCAGTGTGTCATGAGTGGCACCCACCTAGAATTTCTAAAGGAGACGGGTGCTGTGAAGAGCACAGGAGCAGTGTGAACACCCAAGTGCTGCTCCACTGAGGAGCAAGGTCTTTTGGAGTACTGGGTCCAAACCGTGGTTTTGTGTAATGCTGTGCAAGTTTCTGGGGCTGCTTTTATATCCCTGGAAGACATCAGAGGGACCCATGGGTTACACTGCTAATTCACTGGGCTAGTAATTTGTTGACCTTAAAATGATGAGCTTGAAGTGGTCATCAGATTGATTATTTGCTTGTGTATAGATGTGTAGGGAACTTCCTGGTGTTTACTTGGGAGGAACACAGAATTTTGAATAGTCCACCTAGCTCCGCAGAAAAATTGCTATTGCCAGTGAAACAACTTTACAAATATGTTCGTGATGTTTACTGAAGTTTGCTTTTGCCTGGCTTCTGCTAGTGCAGCAGAGGAAAGCTAGCCCAGGAAAACACTGATAACAAGTGCCAAATCAGAATTTAAAAAACCTACTTAAAAATGTGCCTCTTCTGAAAGTGCTCAGGAGCACAGTTTGATCTGATGAGAATCTCAACAATTTGCTCATCTGTGTATGCTCTGAGTAAAGGTGAAAACGTAAGTAGCTCCAATACTGTGTTGTGTGCCGTAACATTGCTCTAGGCCTATTAAGTAGCAGCACTAAAAAATGCAAATACTAAAATGGGGCAACTCAGATTGGAGCCTAATATAATATCACCCCGTGTTTGTTCCTTGTACAGAACAATGACCTCTCATGAGCCATTGCTTTCTTACTTTTCTAAGGGTTACTCTGTTGCCTTGATTCCTTCCCTGATTATCTTGAAGCCTGTCAAGTTGGAAAGCTCTCCCCTCCCTTGCTCTTTCTTCCTAATAGACATGAAACAGTCCAGTCAATAATATTTTACTTGTCTTCCCACTGCGTGGCTCTTCCTCTGATCAGTTTAGGCGGGTTTGACTGCAAAGAGTCAGAAGGGAGGTTAAGATCTGAAAGTTCAGCCAAATGTTATCAGCCACAGAGATGTTGCTAAGGGAAAGGCCTTGCAGCCCCTAAGACCGGAGCCAATAATAGCTGCACATAACTGATAACATCAACAGCTGTCAAAGATCCAGGCATTTGTGGTTCCTCTGTAAACTCAAACACCTGTATTCAGTCAAGCTTTGATTGTTATCCCCTCTTTTCCTGTCATTTTGATTCGTTCCTTGAAGGTGCTGCCAGGATATTCCAAGCTGCTAGTTGATTTATAAAGTGAAAGAGCCCTTCGAAAGTTTGGCACAGTTTGAAAAATCGACTGAGGCTCTCATTCATAGGGTGACCGGTTACTTTGACATTGATATTGACAGCATTCTTTTAATTAAGTTTTAGATGGCGCAGGGCTGGGTTCAGATCCTTGAAAGCACGGGTTAAAAGTAGGATAACAGCTTCAGCATGTGTCACTTAGGAGAACATTATGTACTTTAAGACAGTTTCTTTTGTGATGAATTAGATCAAAGTGACTAATAAACATTCTCCATGAAAGCTCTTCAGAACACAGTATATTCACGTTTGAGATATTTAAAAGATAGAATTTCAAGGACCAGGCTGCAGACTAACCTAAAATAACTTAAATTGACAGCTGATACTGTTTTCTCACTATTATAAATTAATATGCAGCACAGGAAAAAAGAGAATTCTTATGTTTAAAGGGAAGGTAATGGTAAATGATGCAAGGGTGTTTCTCCTTTGCTGGTCCTGTAGGGAACTGTGCAGAAATGTGTATACTGCAAACTGTCAGAATGTGCAGTTTTGAATGGCTGGACTAAAATGGTGGGATCAGATATATAAATTATAGTTTTTTTGAATCAAACTACTGCCGTTCTTTTAGTTTCCTCTGGTTTGTGCCTTGTACTAAACTAGGCAATGTGGCTACAATCAAGTGCAATGGAATTTGCTGTTTTGATTGTGTTCCCAAACTCTCATTTTGTGTTTTTTTTGTTTTTTTTTTTGTTAATTCTGAAATAGTACAAGTTTCTTTCTTACTCATCTCCATTATTTGTGACTTTATCACAAAGAAGTGATGGAGACTGAGGAAAATATAATTAAAAAATAATTATTTGTACTTCTATATTGAATTTATCAGGAAAACATTTCCAGAAAGTCCTAGGTACCTTCAGAACTGAACTGTTTCTTTTAAAAAGAGATTGTGGGGATGAAAATTATATAAACATTAAAAAAAAAATTAAGAATCATGGAAGAGGTTGCATGGGTTGTTTTTGTCCCCTTAATGTTACTGTTTTTGTCTGCAGTTTTAGAGGAGCAGTCTTTTGCAAACTGAGTTCAGAATATTGAATAAACTTGTGTGTGGGGCTGAGCATAGAGCTGAGGAACTTCTCTGAGCTAATATTTGAGCAAATCTGAGCAAATTGCAAACTGATTTTTGTCAATTCTTTCTAAATAGAACAACACAAACTATAAGAGAGCAACCTACTTCTTAGTCAGAAAGCTCTTTTTCTGAAATTCTTTGTTATTCCTTAATTGGTGCCTCTTGTTGGGACCTCAAAGTCACTGAGACTGACAGGCTTAGAATTGAAGGTCTGCCTTTTGTTCTGGTTAGAAACCATCAGGTAGCAGGTAATTTTTCTTACATTTGCAATTTAACAGTGTGCAAGACTTATGGCAAATGCATCCCTGATTCTCCTGAAGGATTCTACAGTTGGGTGACTAAAAAAGCTTAGGTTTTTTGTGTGTGAAAGCATCAGGAAGTGTGAATAGGGGAATGGAAAGAAAAGGATAAAATATCTAGAGGTTTTAGTAAATCAGATCTTGATACTTACCACCACTCTGGCTTGGGGAGCCAAATTCAGTGAGAATGACATTCATGGTGGTGGCAGACTCACCTTTTCTATGCTGTTGAGAGATCCTGCTCATGTGGAATTGCTGCACAGCTCTTTCCTTCTTCTGCCCTTTCCCTTTCCCTTTCCCTTTCCCTTTCCCTTTCCCTTTCCCTTTCCCTTTCCCTTTCCCTTTCCCTTTCCCTTTCCCTTTCCCTTTCCCTTTCCCTTTCCCTTTCCCTTTCCCACTGTTTCCCCTTCTGGCTCTAGAGGGACAGTTTAGAGGCAAGCCCAGCTTAGTGATGCAATTTCTGACTGCAGCAAGAAGTTGTAGTACTGGAGGATCATGTGAAAAAATATATTTTTTGTTATTTTCTTTCATTTCCCCCCCCCCCCCCTACACTTCCCTTATCCTGAAAATAAAGCACTTTATGCTTACTGCAAGTAAGACTGTGGAAAAAATGGAAAAAAATCGCTGCAACTCATAATTTAAAAGATAGATTTCAGGAGAAAAGGTGTCAGAAAGTTTGAAGATATGCAAAAGTCTGTAGTATTTTGTAACATGGGCGCAGTAAAAAGAAAGTAAAGAATAATTCCAGTGTCATTTAGCAGATGTATCCCACCTGTTTACATTTATCTTCATGGAAAGTTAAGGCCAGAACTGGGAGCTTGCACACTGTCACTGGCTCCTGCTGCACTGCAGCTGCCTGTCAGCTTACCATCCATATGGAAAGTACCTATCAAGGTAAAGTTAGAAATGCTGTCTCAACTCCTGATTTGTACTGTTGTTGTAGTTTTTTTCTTTTTTTTTTTTTTTTATCCATAGTTAATGACGTTGAGTGGGATCTCAAACACATTCCCTGATTTTCTTGAAATAACTACCTTTGCTTTTATTTCTCATAGGAAAAGAATCTAGAAAAAAATCTAAAAGAGTGGATCAAAGTGGTCTATAATTGTTATACAAACAGTAATTTTATTGTCTTTGTGTGCAGCAACAGCTCAGGCACTGCTTTCAGGGTGTGAATTCTGACTTGAGATAAGCTTTTTGATTTTTGGAGTTGGTCACATTCCCTAGGATTTGGGGTCTTTGATATAGGAAAGACAACAGAAATATTACTGCAGTAGTGTATAGCCATGCTTCAACCTTTGCAGTGTGGGAATGTGTTCACAATACTTTTGTTATCCTTTCCACAGAGGAGTTGTGTGACACTCCAGTAGCATTCAATATTGTCCCCATTTAAAGCCCATGTGTCCTTGGGAATGTGCAACTTGTTTCTAAACACTGAAACCATCAACTGTGTCAATTTTTATGAAACTGTACTAAGATGCCTAGATTCTTCTATTGCAAAAAATAAGCTGAGGAGTTCTCCAGGGTGCCTTTCCCCCTTATATTTTTAAAAAGTTTACTCGTATCTTAATTTTGAAATGACTAAGTGACTCTATGAGGGACAAGAAGGCAAGCTTGATAAGCAGTTGAAATGAAAAAAAAAATGGAATTAAGATGAATCCAACTAAGAGCAATACCTTGTGTTTCTTTTAAGATGTTGATAATGCATTACCTTTTTGTCTGTACTCTGATGTGAGGATTAGGTTATATGACATTCTTAATATTTATTTTGACTTTAAAGTACTTTGTGAAATATGGATGTACTGAAATGATGCGAAAATAACCCCAAATGATTATATTTTTGTTTTATTCCATGTAAGTATTCTAGTTATCCTCTTGCCTACTCCAGAAATGGTCAAAAACAATTTGAATTTTCCTTTGAAGCCATTTGATTTTGAGCATCCTTTTTTTGGCCTGGAAAGCTCAATCCTCAACCTTTCTATTCACCCAGCACCTCTGTATTATGCTCTTGAAAAAGACAGTTTGTGAGATGGTGGTGAAACCTTCAGGAAAACACACAGGAGCCAGGGTGGATGACAGGGTTCTTCACATGACACCCTGTCCCTAAGTGAAGGCAGCTCACTTGAGCACCTATTTATTTAGCTGCTTGTTTGGTTAGACCACTAGTTGTTTATTTATAACTGGAACTTTTCAAAACAAAGCATTTTGGAAGAATGGCAGGTCTCTGGCATGAGAATGGGTGTTCAGCATTAATCTTACACAGTATGTATGTGTGCTCTATACACCAGAGACCTAAAATATTACTGGGTCTCTTCAAGGGAACATGTTAACTCTTTCTAGTGACACTGGGATTCCACTGACATGGGTCTTCAAATCTTACCCTCTTCCATGTGGAAAAATATTCTTACATTTGTACGTTGCAGCAGATGGAGTGGTGCATTGACACAGATACTGTATATTCATTTTTAATACAAGGAATTTTTGAAGTCCCATTTCCCACATATGATAAGTGACGGAGGGAACTAAAGCATTTCAGTGGTCATAAGATGGATTTTTGGTAGGGCAAAGGTTAAATTTCATGGCTTCCTCTCTACCAGAATGTACCCCTTTAAAATTATTATTTATTTGTAAGATGTTTTCTGTCTTTCTAGCAATATACCAATTGAAGTGAAGTATGTGTGCATACTATTAACTTCTTATAGGGCACATATAAAATTCCAGGTAAATGGGAATCATGTGACTGGCAAGGGGATAAAAGTTCTCTGCTCCATTCTGCTTCAAAATAGAATTATTGTGCTACCTAATTTGTTGTTTTTCCTATTTCTTACAGAGAAAAAGAAAATTGCGTGACAAAGGTTAATATAACAATCTTCTCTTATTACAATGATTTATGTATGCTGAGCATTAACAGCAGAATGTCATCCAGCTCTCCTTTAATTTGCAGACATCTGGATTTTTCTTTGTTGGGATCACAGTGGTAGATGACAAAGCTGTACTCTTGAGAAATAGGAGAGAACACTGTCATTCAGAGCTTGTTATACCACAAACACTGGACTCTTAACAGTTATCTCTGGCAAGCCAGTGGACTTCAAAAATAGAGCTCTGTTTTTATCCAAATGATCCTCACTAATGAAATGCATGGGGAAGAATATTATATCCATCTTAAAATTATTCTGATCCTATGATATGTCAAATGACTGTAGATAGTGGTTCAAACAACCTAAATGTGAATTCTCCTGCAATTTTAATTCAGAGGTGTCAATGCTGCAATTTGCAATGATTATGGTTTAAAGCAGCCAGTTTTGCTTCTTTCTGTAACGTGAGATATAATTTATGTTTTAGAAATGTTTGAAGAGTGAAGGGCAGGGTAGTTTGACTAAGGTAAAATGCATTTTGACATGTTTGAATCAATTGTAATGAGAATTTTTCATTTTATTGATGTTTTAACCCAGAATGATCTTGATGCTGTGCAAAAGTATGGCTTGTAAAAAACAATATTTCATTACACCGGGTTTCACTGCTCCCTCTGTAGACCAGGAACCTCTCACGTGAAATGCAGATTTCAAACATTACACTTCAATGCAAAGTGATCATTTAGCAAACGGAATACTCTTAGCTGAGAAGCAAGATGAGAATTTTGGTTTGCATTAAATAAATATATGAGCTGAAATTTAAGTATAGTATAAATGCTTCCAGTAGCCTCAAAATGTATCTTAGCATTTTTAGCACCTTCACTCATCAGTTATGATTTTTGTAACAGCCACAGGGTTTGCTTTCTTTTGCTCAAGCTCATTTATGATATTTGATAAGATAATAGCTTTTAAGTTGAAAAAGATCCTGTTCTTGAAGGATTGTCCACATCAATAATCCTGGTAACAGGCCAAGGATGGAGTTACGAAATTATGCTTCATATGTGCGTGATTGAGAAAATTAATTTTCCCATTTGCTCTCAGATGAGACAGTCTTATTTTGCAGGCTGTTTGTTGTTGGGCTTTTTTTGTTATTTATTTTAAATATTTTGTGGCTATCTTTAAAATTTTCCTGCTGTTCAATGTGTAATGAAGATTTGATGCTGGACCAAGTTCAGCAGCTCCAAATAGATCCTTTTCATATCTGACTCCAAGCTGAATCCCTTTTTGTGGGAATAAGTTTAGCTTTCAGAATGTTTTAGCCAGTGTGGAGCACCTAAGAAGTTTTGAATTCATGGTCCAATACTTGTAACACACAGTGATAATGACTATACCAAAGTCTTTTCAGCTTTTCTCTTTCTCATGTCATTGCAAAGACTTTTAACCGAAGGGGGAAAACTGATTTCTAAATTCCCAAAATGCAGTTTATGACCCTTCTTGAAGTGGAAAAACTTTTCTCTTTACCTTCTGATTAGTTCTAGGAAGTTCTTGCATTTCTGGGATCTGCTTTAGCTTTGCTCTACAGGTAGTGGGGCATTGGTCTTCCTACTTAGTGAACAATGCTTCTTGGAGTAATGTTTCTATTTTTTTGATGGAATAGGTTCACTGGTTTAATATTACTGCACAAAACTTCTCTGCTGAGATTAAAACCTAGCTTAGAAACTCTTGAAGTCAAGACTGACATTAAGTTAAAATAATAGTGATGAAGACCATAAGAGGCAGAGAGAAAATTTTTCTTGTAATTATTTTGCTGTGATGTCTCTCTATGCCTGTGAGAAAAAAAAAATCTAAAACTTTTCCATAACAAAGGTAGTAATCAAGAACGTATTTTATAACGTAACTGAAAAAGTAAATTGGGGTGTAAGAAAAAAGCACAGACTGTTCTTCTCTTTTAAATAAAATTATTGTTCCAGGACACATGTTTCATATGTAGTGAATCTGTGCAGTTGGCTACTCTTTGTTGTTTAATGCTCACTGTGTGCTTTGTAAGCATACAGCTGTATTAATCAAATCAACATTATTTTGCTCCCATACAAAACTCCCTCTTTTCATCTATAGACTATTTAGGAAGAGGAAAAGTAAACAAACTCACCTGGTATTGCAAATGAGGACAGATAATTTAATGCCAAAATTAGCTTAAGAAAGTGCAGCACCATGAAGTGCTGTATGAAATAAGTACTTTTGGGAAAAAAAGGCAAAAAGATGCAACTGAAGAGAGATCTTCCCTCTATGAAAGACTCGATGTGATGGATTTTTAAATGATCAGGAACACCTGATAGAGCAAACACTGTGCACTTAACCTTATTTTTTTAAGCTTTTCCTGGGGAAAAGTTGCCTGGAAATCTTACCTGTGATTCTCTGGTAAATGTTCCATGAGCATTTGAAGCCAGCATGTGCTCTGGCTGATGCCTAGATAACATTGTTGAAAAATCTTCTAGTTAAGTTAGTGTCAAACATTACTTGTTTTATTTTACTATCTCTGTTTACTTGTAGCCCGTTGCCGTCATGTGTGGAAACTTTTTTTTCTTATTAGTGAAGAAGGGTTTGCTTCTGACTGTCTTTAAGAAAACCATTAATATTAACCTTAGAACTAAGTAGAAATAAGAGATTAGAGAAGTTGCATCTTGTTTCATTCAAGAGAAGACTTTTGTTGCATAAATAAATCTGGATGATATTGCAACTTCTTTCTTCCTCACCATCAAGTATGAAGTTAACTTCTTAAATTTCTGTCAATTCACTAAAGGGAAATTTTGCTGGCTGACAATAACCCCATTCAGAAAAAACAGAGAAGTCTGAACTTGATGTGGGGAATGTGAAATTAAAAAAAAAAATATATATGTTTTTGTGAAATTACTCCTGACTTATCATCCCCTTCTCCCTATGACCCTTTGTCCCTCTTGTCATAGTAAAATAAAGCCCTTTCCAGCCTAACGTCATGTTACAGCATTAGTGTGATTCCTTTAGTAATTAATAGAATTTAGGCTCCAGCGTAGTCAGTTTTGATTAAGCAAACATTAAATTAATTCAATCTGCAAACACTTAACTCTGTTAGGACTATTGAGGGGAGAAAGCATTTGGATGGACGGCAGGACGCATCTTCATCGGATTGCTCGCCACCTCCGAGTAGTTAACAGTGGGATCAATACAGCTCCTCCAGCTATAATAAAATGGCTTCGACAAGCTCATCTGGGGCTGAGAACACAGTATACACATTGATTTCCTGGCCTGATATAACCCATTTACCTATTCAGCTAGTCCGTTAAGGAAGGTGTAAGGCTACAAAGGCCCAAGGGAGCAATGATGCCTGTAAGTAGGTTAGCAAATACTTGGAAATGTCTTAATTTGTTTTACAGTTACTACTTCAGGGGGATGCATTTTTTATTCTTTCTTTAAAGGAGAAGTTTAGCATGTAATTTTTTATTATTTTGTAGTGGCTTTTAAGCTGGGAGATACAGAGTGCTCTTTGCCTCATGTCTGTCTTCACCGAGGTCCTCATTGTTCTCAGGAGCTTGAAAATTTGTGGTCCCTAAAACTGTGACTTTTCTCCCTTCCAGCTCGGAAATGTACACATTACAAAGAACATGCCGAGCCAAAACCTACCCTCTGACATCTTCTACTTCTTCATTCACTTGTCTTTCTTTCTTGGGTCTGATAGACAAAAAGTGATAGAAAGGCATTTTTCTCTATGAGGGTCCCTGAATCAACGTTCCATTGTTCCAAGCAGAGTTCTTGCATTTCTTGTTATTTTTTTTATGGCCTCTTTCTGAGGTCCAAGCTGCAGAACTGGAAACTGGAAGGGCGATTCTAGTCCAGCTGTACTGCCAGATTCTGATGAATTCTGCTTTACTCTGTGTGTGAGCCTATGGCTACAGGAGAGGACAAGCAACCAGGACTTGATGCTGGCTGCTGGTAAATACTGAATTTGAGTGCTTCAACCAAGGGTAGTTTCCTGTGAAAACCTGTTAAGTGTCTTAGAGCACTGTCCAGTTCTTCCCACACTCCGCTTTTACGCCATGTATGAAGTGACCAGTATAATTTCCAGTAGCCTTTCTCATATAATTTCAAATGTTGTACCATCTAGAAAAGAATAACAAATAGAATAGACTGATATTTGTGATACCATGTCATAGAATACATGCCTAGGTATGTGAAAAAGCTGGGGTGTTTTAATGTCTATTGGTTTCATTTCTCCCAAACTCAATTTTTTGGTTCTGTTTTGTTACTGGCTGGTTTTATTCCCTCTCTGCTTCTGCACTGAGCGGGTGGATACTCAAACCATTCATGAGGAAAGATATATTGAAAAAGACAGAATGGTAAAGCAGCTGATAGGCAGTTATTAGATTCAGATAAACTGTAATCTTAAGTCATCTTATGAGCATGCTAATTACACAATGACATTACCTACATAGAGTGCCACTGCTTTGTTAACATGTTATGCAAGGTCCTTTATTAACACTGCAAGAAAGGACTTCCTCTCATTAGATGGTTATGCAAAACTGTAATTATACTTGCCTGTGAAAAATGGTGAAGTTATGAAAGGCTTGCTTCTGGAAGGCTTTATTGCCCCCCCTTGCAGATTATAATCATTCTTTCTGTGGAATGAGGGTGACACAATTTAAAGTAAGAAATTTGTTTCCATTTTAGGTTTAGAATTCAGTAATCTCTTTATCTTTCTGCTAAGAAAACTATCATCTGTGTTATTGTAACATGAAAAGAATTCCGTGGTAACTTGGCACCTGTAATTTTGAAGAGAAATTTGGGTGCTGTCACTGGGGAGAAAGTTAGCAGTGAATGACTAATTTTTAAAATTTCTTTATAATATAAACAAAATATTTTGGATGTGATAATGACTAGTGGTTTCAAATAATGCTTTTTTTAGGATTGAAATGCACTTTTTTGCTACTGAATGCATCTTTGCCTTTTTAGGTTTGTAAAACTGTGATATGGTCTTCCTGTGAAAATCCTGCATCGGGCAAGAAGTACCCTCAAGCTCTTGAGCAGCAGTACCATAGTCATCTCTCAAAAGCAGTATAACTGCAGATAGCCTTAGACAAGAAGAGGGATTTCAGATCAGTTGCCACTCACAACACAATGGCCACAAAGCTTTAGCTGTGTCCTTTGACAGGCCTTACTTGGAGAGTTATTAATAAATGGAACATTTCTGAAGAACCCACACCTGGTTTTCCTGGGATGCATTCTAGAGACCAGGTGGTCAAAATGGCTTTTACAATTTTGCAAGAGCGTGCTTAGATTTTATTTATTTATATACTTACTTTTTATTTTCCTGGTTTTCTATTTCAGAAAATGCCTGTGAAGCCCCTCTTCACAGCTTTCTTTTTTGGAGCAGTCATGCTAAAGGAGGATTTAATTAATGCTCTTTATGTGCATTTCCAATGGAAATGGTCACACTTGGGTAAGGAATGTTTTGTTTCTATTCCAGTAGTATCTCAGTATTTTAATAGATTTTTCATCCACATAAATTTTACACCTGTTATGAAAATATTCCATGTCCTTGAAATCAAGCTATTTTAAATTTAATTATAGATTAAGGGTCTTTGGTTTATACTATCAAGTTTCAAAATTTGGTGGCAGCATTTTGTTTGAACCATGCATGGGTTTTATGCTAATTATGGAAATCAGAAGCACTACTCCTTCTACTCTTACTTTATTAATTATGAGATTAAATTATGGTAATTGGAGTTTGAAGGCAGCACACTCAGAAATTTTCCATATACTTTTAAGGCCAGTGAGCTGCACAGTGAAGCTACTTTGAGGGAGACAGAGGAATCCTTTGGGGTTGTATTGAACAAATTTTGTCCATATCTTGTATATCACTGACTTGAGGTGGGCGGGTGCCCATGTGCTGTGGGTCAGTGTGAAGGCTGGAGGCCTCTGCCAGGATTATGACAGCGTTGATATAATTTCAGGGTACAAGACAGGCTCAGTGGGCAGTGAGCAGCTGAGGCTCCTTTCTGATTGTCCTAAAATGTTGAAGAAGTAAAATGAAAAATAGCAGAAGAATATCCATTATATGAGATGTTAGAGAGAGGGCAATCAAGTGTGAAGTGACAGCAGGAGAAGTCAAAAGAGAAGAAGCAACAGATGAAGAGCTCAAGGTACTGGGGAAAAAAATCTGGGTTGGGGCCTAGGAACAGACTAGATAATGCCACCCCACTCAGAGCAAGTGGAAATGAGCATTTCAGGAGAACTTAATTGTAGAGGGAGGGAATATTGGTGCTGTGAAATTTGGAAGTGTAAGTTGAGGGACTTGCTTTATGGGACATGTTTGGTGGTCATTAGCAAAGAATGGAAGAGAAATCAAGAGTGTGATAATGCTGAACACTTCCACAATGAAGCAGAAGAATTGTAGAAGAATTTCTAGGATTTTCTCCTGGCAGCCTGGTGAAAATAATCTGAAAAGAACAGAGAAGGTCCTACTTGGATTAATTTACCTTGATAAACTACGCCACTGTTTAATAATAGAGCTCATGAAACTCGCTCAGGCTCTCACTTCCTTTCATGCTTTCCCAATAAACATTTAGTTTACTGGTTTTAAACATCTAGGTGGATCATGTTTTCCACATAATAGGGACTAACATTCTCACTTGTCAGTGGCAAAAGGCCACACTTATTTCAAGTGAGTGCAAGGGCTGCCTGAGACAAAATGGAAACGACACAGAACACTGATACTGTTGTGGCCTCAAGCAAATCCAGAAGTCATACACCAAAAGAGTGCATTGCTAAAGGCAACCAGTACAGTACTAGCACAAAAACTAATAGGCTGGAAAAAACCCAGCGCTAAGAATTTTCCTGATGGCTCACAGGAATGCACCTCACTTTGTGCCAGGGCCACGTGTAACTCCGCTACAGGACAGGACTGAAAGAAAAACTAACACTAGAAGTGGGAAAACTCTGAGCAAGGAAGTTATTCCTGGAAATCTGGCAAGGACAGAAAGGACGTGTGAACTCAGGAACATCAACCAGAAGTGTTGTCCTTCAGTACGTGACTCTGAACACAGCTCCCGTGTCTTTGAAGATGTTAGGGATGTGAATAGCTTATTAAAACAAATATGTTGAATATTAGCAATAAAAAGAATGGAAAATTTTATGACAAGGTTAAAGGTTTGGACATATGAATTTCTTAAATACTCTGTGTGTGTAGTTTTATGCTGGGCCATCAGGTTAAAACATCAATGAAAATTTTAAAAATGGCTGAAGTCCTTTCCTTTTGTAACTTATCTTGTAATCTAATATTTTCATGTAAGATTCCATTGTTAGCCATCCTGAGTTTTAGAAAGGACATCAGCACCATTTGAGGTAACAGATGATGAAATATCTCTGCTTTTGCACAGAAATACCACATAATAGAAGACCTCCGGAGCTTGGTATCTATTAAGAATGTTAAAAAATACTGAAAAAACAGTGCTGGTTAAAATAGCAGGTCTTGGGATCATTCTGAGAGGCAGAGGATTAGCTAAAATGTGCCTGGGCTTCATTGTGTAAATTAGGTCATATTGCGTGTGAGCATGGCCAGGTTCCGTATCTATGCTACGTTTTTATTGCGTGGAATGACTTTTGTGTACAAGGTATTATGGTTTGGGGAAAAAAAAAACAGAAACAAAAATCTGAAATGTTTTACAAATAGTCACAGACCTTTTTGAACAATCTCGTTTTTTTAGGGCTGAGCTTATGATTTTTGTGGTTTAGAGCATTTTTGTGAGTACTTAGCATGGTATACTCAGCCTTTGTGAGTCAGTGACTTAGATTGCAAATATAAGTGATTTAACTTCTGCTTGAATAGTACCCATCATATAAGCCAAGACATTCTTTTAATAAGTGAGACTAATAAATAAAGCAAAAGGATTGGAGTCAGAGGGTCCAGAGCCCTGCCGTCAGTCTGACTCAACTCAAGCAATTACCTAAGTAATTCAGCAATAAACAAAAAGAAATCAAATGGATTTTTCACTTCAGAATAAAAAAAAAATGTTTTGTTTCTTTTATCCTTGACTTCTAAGGCCACAGCCACACACAGAGCTAGGGCAGCAATTGCACCTCTCACTTCATAGAGTGAGGCATACACACTGCCTGGGAAACAAAACATCTTACTTTAAATAAAAAAAAAAAAGCAGTCTGAAAACTAACAACAAGGAAAGTACATTTTCTGTTTTTCTTTCCCTCCTCTCTTTTTCTTTCCGAGCCCTAAAAATGTATAAAAGTGAAGCAATTATTATGCAGAAACAAAAAAATTTTCAAAGGCAAAGAAAGGATTCAAAAAACTGAAGCCTAGAAGTGTGAACTTCTCCATGCATGGTGGTGATGCATGGACAGAGATTATATATTAATTTCTGTGGTGAAAAATTAATATGTAAAATTTCATTAATCAAAAATATAAAAGTTTCAAGTCAAATATTCTGGGGTTAATTGTAACTTTGTGATATGTTTTTATAAGATTTGCTAGGTAGCTCCAGATCGTGAATTCTGACTCTAACTCCATGTTCTTCAATTTAATTTTTTTTTTTAAATACCACCTTATGAGTCTGTTGTCTTTTTTTTTTTCTTTTTCCAGAGAAGGAGGAGATAAAGACCCTCTTGCTTTGCCCTCCACAGTTAATTTGGAGAACACTTGGTTGGCTGTGGTTCTTGGTATCTCCCATGACCGAAGTCTCAGCATTGAAAATCTCTATGCAGCATTCTCATGGATGGCAACTGATCTTCTAAGGCACACACTTCAAGAGAAAAACTTTAAGTAAGAAAGCTTCTTTCATATTCCTCAAATTCATATAGTTTTCAAAAAATGGCCTTTTTTGATGTTTTTCCCAGGTCACAGGTCCTGCATGGTATTACAGTAAAACTGTAAAACAGTCACAAGTTTCTGACTGACAGACCCTAGTGTGACATGCAAATGTACTTAGACCATGTATTCTTTACATTTTCCTGAGCAGGCAGCTGTATTTTTCCTCAGAATTTTGAAATGAACCCTGACTACTCCATTATCCTTTTCTCTCATTCCCCTCTCTGTTTCTCAGAGGTGGGACTATTCAATTCAGTAAGATTTTTATGATTAAACACATAAGCAGAGATATAGTTAGCTGATAGGGGTAGCACAGATATAACTGGGTCATGGAAAACTCTTTTCCAAGCAGTGTCTAAGGGAACAGGGAGCTTAATGAGCTGGTTATGACACAGGATGCGTGGGCAGAGCTTGCTGTTATCTGCTTGGTTCTGGAGAAACACTCAATCACAATTGAATGTAAGAATTGGCATTGGAAATTTGGCAGAAAGCAGTACTGTCCTAATGGCAAGATTTAAAATGAATATTTCAATTTTGTTGCCAGAATATAGTAACTAGTGGATGAAATTGCTCATAAAGCATTCAGCAGCCTCATTAAGATGGGTCATATTGTCTGCAGGCAGGAGTAGTCTTGGAAGATGAATCTTTCTCTGTCCTTAGAACTGTTGTTTAAAGAAGAAAATCCAGCATCTGGTACTAATTTAAAGCCTTATCCATGTTGTAGAATTAGGGTCTTAGCCAATTATTTGAAAGTTTTCCTTTTGGTGTCTAATGGTAATGGTGCAGCTTATAGATGTCTTAGTAATTTAGGTGTGTACCACAAAGCCTCAGGTAACTGAGCCAGTTCTGTAAACCTGTGCTTACCTTTAGGTGTATGAGTAGTAAAATGAACTGGAATGGGATTGCTTTACTTTTGTGGTAGACACTGTTTCTCACTAATTTGTGCTGAAATAATAATCTTGCCAGTTACATAGTAAGTAAATAGACTTCTGGTAATTTTGCTTTTTTGGCATGACCAAAAAGAAAATGCATCTTTATTTTTTGTGGCAAAAAAGCCAAACAGGGACTGTTAAACCACACAGTCTCTTATAAAGACTATCCATGTAAGTTTTAAATGCAAGGGTTATTTATTTGTAAACTTCATGTGCCCTGTCCTGAGGAATGTAGCTTTCTCTTCAGTCTCCTCTTTCTGCCAGTGTAGTGTTGTTCCATGGAGGAGTCTCTGGTGGTGAGTTTGAACAATTTATTTTCTTTGCTAACTTTCCCACGTAGTCATGGATCACTCTACTAAAACTAATAATAGAAATTGCATATGTATGAGATTCCTGCCCGTCCCTTTTGCAGTGAGTAGTATAAGCAGAAGCCATTGATATCTGGGAGTATCAAAATAAATACGAGAAAAGCTCAGTTAAAATGTTTATTTAAAACAATTTCAGTAGCTTTTATTGAACTACCTCGTGGTCCTGTGGCAGCGAGGGAAGTGTTCTCACACATGCATAGAGATGTCATGCTGAGCTTTGCTGCAACGTTCTGGGGCTGCCTCAGAACCCTGTGCTGCTATTAGAGTAGAAAACATGTAATGTGTTATTTGGTTTGAAACCATAAAAATGATTTTTGTTTGTCATGCTCCGCTCTGCGTGGTCTCAAGGTACTTTGCTGTTTAACTCGAATTTCAGATCCTTATGGCATGTGGTAGAAATGTCACAGTCATGGTTCTTTCTTCCCCCCCCCCCCCCCCACCTTTTCCTTATCTACATAAACAACATAACTTTGTCAGAAAATTGAAAATGTGCACTTTATCCCATCAGCTAAAATGGGCTGTCAGATAATGCTTTTTCTTTTTTTTTTCCTCCATTGCATCAGATGAATGATGTAAATGGTTTTTGGCTTTGGAGTTTTTTGCAAGGCACTAGAGTAAATGATCAGAGTAGTAACATTTTTAACCTTATCTATCATACTGAAACATTTTTTCTGCCTCCAATAAAACATGTCAGAGTCGATTAAGGACATTCTTCAATGAGGTATAATTCACAGATTTTAGTAGCGAATCCAAGAGCACTGAAGTATTAAAGAGGCTGTGAATACTTAATTACGGATATGTTGCCATCCTACCTTTTACTGAATTCCCTTAACACTTTGGTGCTCTGTATCTGAAAATGCTCTTTTCCTCTGATGGTGAAGTAAAAGGAAAAGCCAGGTACAATGGCAGAGCATATGTCACATTGTATCTAGTGACAGTGCAGTGAGAGATACCGCTGTTCTAGTACATTCAGCTGTGCTTATCTGGTACATGAGTGCACATTACTTTCCATGGGCTTGGATCACTTTGGACAGTATCATTAAATGCCACGTCATTACCTGTTATGGAGTAGTGCTTTTGCTTGAAGCGCCTCCTGGGATACATGCAACAGTAGGAAGAATGATGGGTAAAGATGGAAGCAGCATTAAATTTTCAATGGAAACACTATTGACTTTGACTTTTCAGAAGCCTTATCTTTTAGATGGTGTTTGTCACAGGACCTGTAAAGCTGTGGATGTTCGTCAGTTGAAAGTTGCAGGCAGTTGAACGATATGGACAGGTGAAGGCTCCAGAGGGATCAGCTGGGCTAGCATCGAGCTGGAGGGGGTAAATTGAAGGTTTATTTATCCAATTCACTGTCAAGGTCAGCTTGCTGGAGAGCTGTCCTATGTGTGCTTACAAAATGCCAAAATCCTGGCAAATTGTCTGAAAGAGCCTCCAAATCACTGACCTTTGTACAACTCACATCAGCATGCTGCTGTCTTTTAACAGTATCCTTAGAGTGCATTAAATAGTTTGGAAAATCAAGCTTTTAATGTCAGCAGAAGTAACTTTTTATTTTCTGAAATAAGGAAAAAACAAAATATACCTAACGATGATGGAAAGAAACACATGAAATGGAGAAGCTGTTTCATCTGAAATAGTATTAGCATCTACTGCTTTTTCAGACCATTCTTCAGAGCATGTTTTAGAGAGACTGTTTCTTTTCCTCACCAGATAAAACATCTAAAACATTTGGATTTTTTTTCTCTTTCAATATATGGTCTTTAGCATACTTCTATTAAAAAAATCTAGATTTGCCTTTAGCCGCCTTTAACTCTCTCAGGTGAGAAGCTCAGATTTTAAGCTAATTAGAGCTTAATTTATTATTTTAATTAGTTACAAGAGAGTTTTTAACTGTCTAGGTTCATGTGTTTCTCCTCTATCTGTGTTAGGTATCTGTTAGGTCAATTTTTTTTGTTTGTTTTATTGATAACTAGGTATACCTCTGTTTAGGGAATATGTATCACTTTGATAACTACGTAGTCTTTTGAAAGTGGCTTAAAAATTGTTTTTAAATATATATGAATTCTTTTTAATATAAGGAGTATACATCTCTGCATAATACCTACCCCTGAAATTTATGTTGGGGAAAAAGTGGGATATACCATAGTTTACTGTGAAACATGTAAACCTGTTCCAAAGCCATTTAAATTGTCTATGCTTAACTGAAGTAGCACGAAAATAAAAACACAGTGAGTTTAACCATAATTGGCTTAGTTTTATAAAGGGGTAATGGTACATTTGTTTTAGTGAATGGTTTTTCACTTGCTTTGTAGTGGATCTTGTTTCCATTTAAATATACAAGGCTCATCATGCCCAAGTGGAAGAGTGGAAGACAGATTTTTTTTTTTTTTACATTTTGCTGTTTTGCAGTGTGCTTCTGGTTTTGTTTTCTCTTTTTTTTTCTATTCTTTCACCCCCCCCCCACTGTTCATTAATGAGATAACCTTATAAGTGTTTTTCAGACTTCAACGTTGTAATTTTCTTTTTCTTCCCCTTGTTGTTTGTTACCTTTCTGTGCAAACTCAATTTTCCAAATAAGGCAGCTCAACTTGCATTTTTCCCAGAAAGGAATATTAGTGCCAACATGCCACACAGCTCTTGTGGCATGGGTGAAAATTATTGACTAGGAATGGATGAAGTAGAAAATCAATTTTAGCTCTATTTTGAGAACATTCATGTGGAACTCTCCTTCTACTTTAAACTAATTTATAATTATACTTGTCTGTTAATGCAGAGTGTATTTCCAAATTTTATCAAAATCTATTTCAATGTTTTGATATCTGTTGTTGATTTGTGTTCTATTGGTATATGTATGTATCTCTGAAGATCTTCAGAGTCTGAAACAGAAATAGTTTTTGTAAGATCAAAATAAAAAAGAGCCCTTGAAGTTTCTTAACTATAGCACAAATAGAAGCTTTGGTTTATGTACAAGTTTGGAATATATGTAATTCCTATTAATTTTATTACTTGTGTGTAAATAATTGTTTAAGTACTTTTTAGACCATAGAGGTTTTATATGATGGCTGCTGAGGGCTGCCTTTGAGCCATAATACATGATCACGTGAACCTGCTGTAGTTCACAGATCACTGACTTGACAGAACTTTATTATTATTTAATATTTATGTTAGACTATTGCCCAGAGTCCCCAGCCTAAGACAATGCCCTGTTACAGCGGGTATTGTACAAACATTGATGTAGACATGATCAATGTCTCAAGGAGCTCAGAGCTGTTGTAGCTATAAGGTCACGCTGCAATGAAGTTCAAGTCTATGTAAACTTTGCAAAAAAGTTTTGCAGTATGCCAGCTTTGAAGTAGAAAAGATAAAATTAAACAGTGGAGATACCAAGATTCCACCTGTGTGACAAAGCAGAGCCTGTCTTTATTGTTGGTGAGTACACATTCAGACAGCACGAAAGCAAGACTGAATTATGATACAGTGCCTTAGGGCACATGCTTAATTTCAAATTCAGGCATTAGCCTATGTTTTATACACTTTATATGGTACTTTAATTGAAATTGCTGCATTTTCAAATAGCTATTTATTAGATAAAAGAAGCAAAATCTATTTCCCGCATAGTATGTCTGAATTTCATAACTACATGTCTGCACTCCTGGCAGTCATGGTTTGCATTAAAAGGGTTAACAGGCATGATTTACTTTGGGCTGACCCAATGAGAAAGTTTGTATTTGGAGTCTGTATTCTGTGCTGGAAATGTTGATCACGAAAGTGGAAATGTTATTGAACTGAGTTTGTGTCTCCCTCAGACTGTATTTTAAGTTTAAACCTTGCCTTTTCATGAGATGTTAATTAGTAGAAAACGGATGCAAAGTAGATATATAGAGCTGCCATGTTTTCTACCCTTTAAATTTTGTCTTAGTTATTTTTTCTTGGCCTAGTCTTGATATGTTGATCAAGGAAGATTTCCTTTGGGAAATTATCTATCTATCTGTCTGTCCATCTGTCTGTCCATCTATCTATCTATCTGTCTGTCCATCTGTCTGTCCATCTATCTATCTATCTGTCTGTCTATCTGTCTGTCCATCTATCTATCTGTCTGTCCATCTATCTGTCCATCTGTCTATCTATCTGTCTGTCTATCTATCTATCGTCTGTTGTTGAAACTAGCAGGATTTGATAAATCCTTCTTGGTGTCCTAATAGTCCTCTAGCAGAGTGGGAACGTTTCCATTACAGGGAGAGACATACTGCCTCTCACTAAGAAAGTTGAATGCTTATGATGAAATAGAGAGGATTTCTTCCATTGTTCAAAAATACTTTGTTTACTAGTTATTTTGATTTATACAAAACGATAAGTAATTGCTCTTCAGAATCTGGGATCCTTTGGCTCTAATTTAAAACATACCATTTTTTGCAGTAATTATTGCTATGCAATATTTTAGTGACAGAAAAGTATGTTTAAGCAATCTTGAACTAGCAATAATATTATCTTTTAGGGGAGTCTTGGTTAAACAGAGGGAGGAAATTGCCTTGTAGTGTTCTCTGGATGTAGCAGGTGAATTATAGCAGCTCTGAGGCTAACTTAGTTGTCTGCATTCTTTTTTAGCTAACCAACCCATTGACTTGTGCACAAAAATGTTCATGTGCTTTTGAGCTCTTCCTCTTATTCTTGCAGACTGTCTGGATCATAGAGAGTTTCAGACTTTAGACACAAGCATGGTTTCTGAAGGCAGTATTTTGCTGCAGGGCATCTGATTGCTTTCATTTGCTGGGTGTGGGATATGGGTTTTGGTAGGAAGAACTCGGGGACAAGGAATGCAGACGGAATACCCAGTCCTGCTCACTGTGCTTGTGGCTGTTCATAGCTCTGAAATACTGGTTCAAAAGTCCATGTTATCACACAGCATGAGCCAACATTCCCTTTTTCATGCGTGATCCATGTGCTAATCTGTGGAAATGTATCGAAACTGCTGTGCCTGCTTGATGACCACTATGGATTCTGCAACCCAGGAGTCTCATAAAAACACAAAACATCTGAGCCATAGAGAGTGATACTTTTTTTTGCCCTTTCCTGTCAAGTGTTAGGATAATTAGTCTGTTTTCCCCTTAAATTTGGATGGAACAAGCTCCTTTGACGCATCACACATTCCTCCTCTTGTGCTTGCTTCCTGTGACTTTCTCCAAGTGCAATTCTGCTCTCACTGAGCTTGAAGCCCTTTTTCAATAGTGCTTACAGCAGAGAGTCACTGTTGCTTATGAACTCCTTCCTTTTGCAATGACCCTTCTTTGGACTAGTTTTGTAGAGGGTAAAAGCAATGTACCATACCTAAAGTAGAAATTCTGTCTGTCCTGCAGCAGGCAGCAGTGTTCTGTAAGCTCTTGCACTGGTGATTTCACCTTTGGATGTTGGTGGTGGTTTGAGCACATTGGTGTGTGCTGTGATGATTGAGAGCATCCCTTGCTCCTTTTGCTTGGAAGTCTGCAGAGGTTTGAATAACAGATTATATAAGCACAATGGCTTTTAGAGAAGGAGGACGTAGTAATAGGGCCATCATGAACGTGCTGAGGTATCTGTCCTAATAATGCACCATAAAATTAATATGTACCTTTGCAGTAGTTGATGAGGGTGTCTGCTTCTTTGCAGATCAATTTGATATAGTGTTCTGTCTGTACAGAAATTGTGCAGTTCATTTTCTGTGGTTAAAAAAGCAGACATTCTGGATTATATGACAGCATTTGATGGTTTTGATAATCCATTAACATTTAAAATAAGAGGAAAGTACAAAGCTGAAAAGAGACTTAGTATGAGGATGTTTGATGAAAGGTCCAAATTTAATAATATATCTTATTATTGTCTGAGCCATCTGGGGTTTTCTTTGTAGCTTCCACATCACTGAATGTATTCTCATCATACAAGTGCTTTTTTTGAATATGCAATTTCATTTCAAGACAAATCTGCCAAGTGTAGATATTAGACAATTACTGTTCGAGAATGTAGGAAATGGGAGAGATTGCCTACAGTGATTATGGAATGTGAAGATCTTAATCTCTTGGGCCAAACAAGAAACAATGGATACATTAGGTCTTTAATGTCAAAAAAACATAGATGTATATGCATACAAAGCTTTGGAGATAAACATGATCTACTACTTGTACCCAAAGTGTGATGGATGTATCGATTTCTTCATTATCAGAGAAATGACTCCTAGACCACTGATTGAAATGTCATCAGAATTAGTAAGGCCAAAAGGAGAAGTTGCTCTGTGAGCAGTGCATTTAGGTTTCTTCAAACAAGTTCACTGGTCTGATGCTTTTATTGAAAAAAACAAACAAATAAAAAACCCCACCAACAAAACCCCACCAAAAATCTCAACCCACCAGCAGTTGAGGAATGCATTCAGAGCAGGGTGTGAGGCCAGGTATGAGCCTGTGACCTGCCAGGACACCAGAGCCAACACAGGAGCTGAGCAGGGAGATCCCAGACTGCAGAGCTCTAGACTGCAAGGGGGTGAAAGCCCAGCAGTTCCTTTTTGGGGTCCCCTCCTCAGGGACACCAGCTTTGGGCTGTTTCTTGTTACTGCTCTGTCATTCACTGTTTGAAGGATCCAGAGGTCAGACTCTGCTGTGGGAAACTTGGGCTGGGGCAGGTGAGGAAGATTTCCTGGCTGTGCCTGGGTGTGTGGAGCCCAGTGGGAGCTGCTGGTCACTGGAGCCACCCCGTGAAGGGCTCTCAGTCCCAGCAGTGACATTCTGGGGTGGTGGAGGTGTGGCTGACAGTGGCTCCTGATGAGCAGACACAAGACTTGGGCTTGGGTCCTAATCACAGAAGCTGTTTTAAGGAAAGTTTCTTTTCTTTCTGTCAGATAGACCTGTGTCTATTCATAGCATGGAATTGGGGCTGAAGGAGAGAGAAATTCAAATCTGTAGGTGAAGAATCAGGGTATGCCTCCACCTATTTCTGATTTCAGGAAAAGTCAAATGACAGATACACATACACTTTGAAAGACTAGATGTTTTATGACACAGAGAGTCTCAGAAGAGACTATTTGAGCATTATAACTTTATGTCTAACTGTGGTGCTGTCAAGACAAAGCATAATGTTTTCACATCTAAAATTTAACTACACTATATTTATTGTTTTGCTCAAGAACATTAAAGGAATCTTATCTGTCAGCATACAAGAGCAATGAATGAACAACTTAAATTACAAGAGTAAATTAAATGTCAACTTTTTTCACTAAAACAGGCTGTTCTTTTCTGTTAGCAGAGGTTAAAACCACTGTCTTGAAATATTTGATGTTGAAAAATGATTGACAAGTGTGGACAGAAGTGTGTACATGCAACAGGTTTTTAACTTACTTGATTACCATATTTATTGCAAGCATATGGGTAAGTTTGTACAAAATAACTTCATTGTTGTACTATATTAACTCAAATCCCCTGTATTCACTGTAGTTTCAAACTTTACTGCTCTCTCTGTTCTCATATTAACTGTGTTTTTGTAACTAGAGCATAGCTCTGTGTTTTATTTTATACTAGTAAATCACTGAGACCCAGTAAAAATGTAAAAAACCCTAATAGATAAAAATGATATATATTTTTGGCTTAGAGTATATGATATATTTCTCCAAAGTATTTTGAAGACCTCTTCAAATTCTGCGTGTGCTTGTAAATTGCCTGTTATTAAAATAACTCTTTTAGGTGTAATGAAAAAGAAAGGAAAAGAAGTTATAAAATAGTGTACATATTGCTGTTGAAACATTCCTCACCTGTATGTCTGCATTTGTTTGCTGGTCTTTGAGAACAGAAATTTGTTGGAGCAAGCCTATATGCAGCTGTATACTGGGATTAGAGAATTATGCTTCTTAGGGAAGGTTCAGAAAGACATAACAGATAAGTGAAATGTTATTTCACAAGGTCTGCTTCGTTGTGTGGGATATTTCTCCTTGACGGGAACATATAAAAGTGTTTATCTAATGTATCCACACTGTGTGTAGTGAAAGAAAAGGGAGTAACAGGTCTTTATCAAAACGATTCAAGTGGAAGGGCATGATGTAGCATAAACCAAAGGAGGAGTTTGTGGCAAAATTATGGACAACTCTCATGCCTTTCATCTCCAACAAATGCACGTTTGCCTGCGTTGTGTTCATAGATGAGTGCTCTGCCTGCCTGGAATATGGACTCATAGAATCAAACAACTTGAACTGGATGAAAAATGAGAGGGCTAAAAATTATGCTGCTGAAGCAACAGTATTTACCCTTGTAGTCAGAGCCATAAGAGAAAAGCCCTCAATTTGCAATTTTCAATGTATCTGTTCTGGGTGAAGATAAAAGAATTGTTAATTGAGTTTACAGTATGTAAGACTCTGGGCTATGTAAGGGTAGGTTATCATTACCTCTGTGTTGTCAGTTGTAAATCTATCTGCTTCTGTGGTCTAGAAAGTCTCTTCCCATAAAATGATGGTCCAGTATTTTTTGAGCCAAGATGTTCTCTCTCCAGCACATGTCAGAAATAGTAACATAAGACAGAAACTCTCATAATACTAGCCATGAACCAAAAGGAATGTGTCTTGTTAACAACTTTGGAAAGACCCAGTTCTCATTGTAACTGCCTTCTAGCAGCTACATGGAAGAGAGGATAAAAATTATAAAATATAACCATGATGTATTTTCCTGATGAAGCAATAGTTTATGATGATAGTCTCTATAAAGTTAATTTTTACTTGAACAGAGCTGAGCTTAATGGTTTTCAATTATACTAATTTGAGTCATGGGTTTAGTTCATGTGGATTTTGCAACCCCTGGGTTTTGCTTTTATGTCTTCTCTCTTAAATGCTTGGCTTCTTTTTTGCATTATGCCCTTCCCATTCTCTTTTAGCAGGGAACATCAGGCAGTGATATGGGATGGCTCCATACCCCTTCCTTTTGCATCAGAGTTTAATCTTTTGTGAGGAAGATTAAACATGGAATTGGAAAATAAGGTCTCATGTTCCAAGTGGCTTTATCATCCAGCACGTGCTCAAGGAATAATGTCCAGAAGTATGTCACCTTTCTCTCACAGAGGCTAAAATCTCTGTTTCACGTAAGTTTTCCAAGGCACCCTCTGAATAGGCAAGGAATTAGGCTTCTGATAAATGCATCAGTTTAAACTGGTTTGTGCTGAAGCCTCATATTTACAGTAAGTGCATTTTTGGATTTTTTACTTTAGACTATGGTTACTGTGGTCACTGGAACCAAATGTCCCCATCCTGTCTACATTTGGAGATGGCTGGAAAACAGTTGTTGATTTGCACCTTTTACTTACATTGACCAATGGAGCACATCTGGTATTGCTTCTGATTTTTTTTTTTTAATTTATTTTTTTTTTTTGGCCTAGAAGAAGAATCTGGAGTCAGGTCATCAAAACAGTGTTATTAACAAAGCCAACTAGAATAAGAGGGAATAAATTCACCCAAAGCTGTACCACTGTTCTGGAAATGGTGGTGTAGGTACAGCCTATAAGCAGTGCCATGACCATGTGTCTGAACAGAGGGTGAGCACTTCTTTGTTACATCTTTTACCTGTTACTCCTCTCTGACACTACAGCCAAATATTACTGTGTCATTTCTTTCTGATTTTTCCTTTGTTTATATTATAAACCCCATGTCTTTCTCCATTCCCTTGCTCATTTTTATTTTTTTTCTTTCAAACTTCACCCTTGACCTCCCCCAGTGGAGGCTGCTGCAGACTGTCTCTCTATTTTTGTTCAAGCATGGTGTTGGCCGCAAACCCAGGGGCCACTCTTTTTCAGAGTGTGCCTTGCATTAAAGACGACTGAACACCTCTGGGGCTCCACCCAACATGCAATGTGAGGAATTGTGGTATCCATTTACTGATTTAAATGATCTCAGCCTCAGCTTTCCTTTTCAGAAAGGAAGTGTTAAGAGGCATGGAACTAAAAGAAAAAGAAGGAAAGTCAGTCCCCCCGTACAGATGTGACTGCAAAGACATGGTCACTCACTTTGTGTTGGTAGGCTTTTGGCTGATGAAAAAAGGAGGTCTGGTTAAGATCTCCAGTCAGGGATGTCTGCAAGTCTTAACCTCAGCTTTTGTCCTTGAACATAACAAAAGCTTTCCAGTGGCATAACAACGTCTACTATGTAGTTTCAGAAATCCGTTTGCTATTTAGTCTCATTTTTATTTCATGTTTCCTTAGAAGTATGCTTTTTGCCTCATAAAAAATGTTAATAAATTCTATCATTATAACTTGCTTTGATGACATATTTAAGGGTATGTTCTCATGGAATGTCTCTTGGAGAGATGATACCCTAGAAAGAATATGTCTAGAATGGACAGTACTGTCTGACCTCATTAGCCAGCAGTCCAGGGAGCAATTGCAAAAGACCTAGATTGCAGTAAAACCTTGTTTCTCTCCAAGACAGGCAGTAGATTGTATGATTGGGGTGTCACCTTGGTTGTGTCCTGCAGCTTTCAATCTGCAACACATGGACAAGCCTTGAACAGGCACTGTGTCAAGCAAATAGTGTCAGAGTATGTCATGGGTGCCATGGTTTATTACTTTCTTGATGAAATGGGCATTTGTCCAGTCAGAACACGAGTTGTACCTCTGAATTAATTTGCCTGAACTATTTAAGGTACCCTACCTGGTGCAAATTTGGGCTGAATTTATGCTACGGGAGAAAGGCTCCATGTCTACTATTTATGTAACTGCAATCTTCAATCCATGGTTGGCTAAAACATTAGATGTGTTCACTGACCTCTTTGACATCAACAAGAATATGGTATCTAAATCAGTTAAGATTCCATTTCTTCACATGCATTATATGCATTTTAAAATCGACAAGAGAGGACAGGTCTTATCATTAGAATGATCTTGGATGTAATGTTTTCAAATTGTTATCATAATAGTTCATGATGTGCTGGATCTGTTTTGAGTGCCACAAATCATAGCAACTGATGGCAAAGGAAAGAGCAGCAGTTAGAGAACTATGAAAGAAATAAATAATTTTTAAAATAGGTCAAATATTGTTCACTGTCAAAAAGAGGACAGGAACATGATACTTTTCAATTACTTTTTGCCCATTTCGTTAGTTTAGCTGAGTTTTGTATTGATTAAATGTGGTGGAGGGTGGGGTATTCTTTGGGTTGCAGATTTAACTACAGTTGAGAACACATGGTAACTGTTGTTTTTATTTTGTGGAGAGATCTTTTTGTGCTAACCCAGCTTGTGCTCTGTTTCTTGCAAAGAATCAGACTTTCTCTCTTTAAAATGTATATAATTTTCCTAATAAACTGTGTCTTTCAAAAGCACATTGACTTTTGGCTTGTAGCATTTCTCTGAGTGATGTGGGTATTACAATCCAGAGCCAGTCCTATTTTCTTAAATATGTTCTAACTTATAATGCAGATCAATATGTATCAATATAACCTTTAAGACAAACTCTGTATATTTAGCTTTGAACTTCAAGCTATCCTTTTTACTGGGTGTAAGAACAAGCTAAACAACTGGAATATTATTAATATATTTTTCAGTATTTTTTGGCTAAAACTTAACTTGAAATACACAGATAACATTCTCTGATAATTTTAAATATTTATCTTGCTGTTGTAGAAACCAAATGTAGAAAAGAGATTTGGGGTTTTGGTTGGTGCTTTGTTGTGTTTTTTTTCTTGGTTTTTTTTTTTTTTTTTTTTTTTTTTTTGTTTTTTGGTTTTCTTTTTTTTTTTTTTGTAGCTGAAGGCAATTATATCTTTATTGACCCTCTGTGTTCACCCCCTCCTTCAGTGTCAGGTACTTGCTTATTATTATCAACATGACATCTCCTTTCTTTGAAAGGTTGTCCGTCACACTTTGAATCACCTCTCTCCATGGTTACATTTTCTAATCAGTTCACATGATTGAGCCTACATCAAGTGATGCTTTACTTAATTCCTTTCCGTTTGTATGGTGTGATTCTTGGAGGGACTCTCGTCAAAATTTTGGAGGGCCCTGTCAGTTTGAAAAGAACATGACCTTTAAATTGTATCAGTATGTTTGCTGGTGCATAAGGGAAAGGAAAAGGTTTGTAGTGATGGAAAACCACTCTAAAAATGAAAAGTAATTCTCTCAGAAGCAACATGCATAAGAAGTTAATTTGTTTATATTTAACTGATTTTAAGAAAAGACAGAATGAGTGGGACAGGTTCTTTGAGCAATGAGGGGGTCTTCAAAGTGTGTTCTTAATTTTGGCTTAGAAAATGTTATCTATTGTTTTTGCTTTTCTGCATTTATAATAATAGCTAAAAGTAGAATTATTCAAATGCGATAGAATAAAGGTGTAATTCTTTGAAATTATCAAAGCTGTTACTTTGCTCCATTTTCATAACTGTATCTGTGGCCATGCTATAATTAGTAATTGACAATGCTAATTATTGCACAGTCTGTCACTGACTAAAGTGGCAGAGTTAGATTTTATGTGGGTATAAATATGCATACATTTATATGTGTGTGAGAGGATACTTCAAGTTAACACAGAATTTTGCACTGTGAGTGCAGGTAGTCTGAAAACAAGGAAAATCCATCTGGAATGCCTAATGTGGAGAGGTGAGGAATATAATACAGATTCATGCTGGTGGAGCTGAGTAATGCTGGGAACATAATAAAGTTTGGCAAGCTTTATTAAGTATACAAGCTGTAGATGATCAAATACCCTGCATAACTGAATCATGGATATTGACTGTTCTCATCTCCTTTCTTCCATGCTTTGAGGTAAATTACTCTTAAGTAGGTTTTACAAATGTCAAAATGCTTAGTTTCACTGAAGCTGTTGAAGTCTGGTTTGCCATGCATTTATATATTATTGTGACTTGATGTCCAGAAGCTGTTTGTCCTCTAGCTTTTGTCTGTATTTGGAGTGTTTTTAATCACACCATTACAGATTGCTTGATATCTGATAAGGTATGAGGTCATTCTGCAAGTGTTCCCAAGGTCAGTAAAAAGATTTATTTTTTTTTTTTGTGGATATGGCATGCTCAAAAAATGTGTAGGAACTTGATTGTCTTTCTGTAAGCTTTGTTGAAATGATCCTTTAGATTCAGAAGTAATAGGGTGGAGATGCACAGCTGGGGTGTGATCACACATAATTGCTGTAGTGAAGGTGTTTATACTTCTCTCTTGTCACCCTAAGTCTCTGCCACTCTCTTAAATTTCATAGTGTTTTCACTGAATCCTAAGAAAGATCTGGGCCTTCCTGCCAAAGATCTTGTTTTCTGGTATTGGGTTTCATTCTTGCTCAGGAACTCAACCCTACTCAAGTCAATCTGACAAAATCCAAGTTGACAGAACTCTTTTATTTTGGGTGTGGCTCGAAAGAGATGAACAGGTTAATCCTTACTGTGAATTTTTATTTCAACAGCACTGTGTGAGAGTCAAATTCTGGTCTTTGTTCTCTAATTCTGAGTTTAGGAAGTAGGAAAGTGGACCCCAAAAGTTAATAATTTTCTACTTTTTCACTCTTCTCGAGAAGTGCCCCAGTATCACTTCACCTTCAGGCTTGAATGCTCTCATACTCTGCCCCTTTAACACAGCAGCTGTGGGCTGGTGTTGGGCTTGAGAGCAGAGAACTCACCTCTGAAGTCTGCCCTCAGTTTAATTATTTGGCATGTTTCACTTTCCTGATGATAGCGGCAAAGCCTTGCTTGTTTGCATCTAAAATTAAGGCTGTTCACAGAGTTCAGATATGTAGGTTTTTTGCAGCATTAAGGTGTGCCAACTTTTGTGCTGAAGTTGTGTAGTTCATGATACACAACTTGCAGGTGAATATGACACTTGATGATTGCACACACACTATGCAGCATTAGACTTCCCCATGCAAAGTTTGGAATTATGTAGTTTGTGGATTTGAGATACTGAAGGAGATCAAGGCAGCTGTAGCTCGGTTACAAGCATGCGTGTTATCTGCATTTGATAGAGGCATTTTGCATAGGATTTTATTTTAGCATTTTGTGCTAATTTGTATTTCATGATTCATTCATACATTTAACCCATTAATGCAATTCTAACCTTTCCCTGATTGCTCAGATAAAAGTGTTTTCTCTGTGTTTCAAAGAGTATGAAATAAGGTGGCAGAATGATAAATACCAATAGCGGATTTCTGGGTTGTTGGCAATATTCAGTAGCGTATAACATGGCTTTCACTTACACAAAGAAAGGTCATACATTTTCATCTGACGTACCATTGTTGGCTGAGACATGAACTTCACAAATATGTGAAGCCACTATATTCTACAGTTATTTCTTCTGGGCCATAACCTCTAGGGTTTAGTTACTGTAACTTGATGGAGCCCCAGGCTCATGATATTGAGTACAAATGATGTTTGGCATCTCCTACTGGAATTTCCCCTTTTGATAGGGTGCTTTGCTTTTTAGAACATGTGAAACCTCAGAAATCCTGCAGATCATATTCTTTGTTTGAAACCAAAGCCGCACATCACAAATTAAATATTAGAAATTAGGCCTTGACTGAGACAAAGGACTTGTGGTTTTGGATGAAAATTTCTGATATTTTGTCCTACCAGAGTTGAGCTAGAAATGCTTACGTGGCATTATATTTTTTTCAAGAGCAAATATAACACAAATTTTGTGCAGCCTTAAAATACTAACACATTTTTCTTTGTGGTCCCTTTTTTCCTTAGGAAGTTGATAACAGAAATTGTGCATCACTTCGGGGTTTTGTGGTATGATCTCCAAACATTTGTTTATTTATTTACTTCCTTCCCCTCCTCTTTGACTCCTTCTCTGGCTAATTGCTCTCCTCTTTCCCTTGAAAAAAATAAAATTGTGTGTTTTAACACATTCCATTTCCTACTACCTAAGGGGCTCCCACTGTAATGTATTTCCGTCTTATGGATATGTGAAATAAAATTTCATATCTTGAATTGTCTAACACACAGAGTAATAGCCTATGTTTCTACAGCCTTATCAACTTGATGGGAATTTTCCACATGGAGCAAATGCAGTGCTGAACCCATAAGGAGCAGCACGGGAACTAGATCCCAGAGTTCCAACCTGCTCCTTGCTTAATCACAGGCAGTATTCATTCAAAGGCTCTCTTAAATTAATTGACGGCGTTACCTGAGAGTGGTTGAAAGATTGGGATCATACTGAACAGCAATGTAGTTGTGCTATACTGTTAAAGGATGCCATGTCTTAAATATACTGGAAGTCATAAACACGGCATTATAATAAATTACAAAGCAGACTTTTGGAAGATTTGTTCTACCTTTCACAAAATGCTAATGTTTATTTTGCTTTCATTTCATTGCATTGTCTTTCATTTAAAAATTACAGCTTTACTACAGTGAGCTAATTTCATAATCCTGTATTAACTTAATATTATATAAATTATGTTTGTCAGATTTGGGCATTGTTTAGATGTACAAAGCCCAAATTTACTACCAAAGCTCTCCAAACACATGTATTCATAATTTGCTACAATGAACCATATGCCACAATATAGTATTAAGGAATTACACATTCTAATGCCAGGCACAAATCCTGCTGCTTTTTCTGCAACTGTTCTAGGTACAAATAGAAGCAATATACTTCCAGCCTTTCCCCACCCCCCCGCCCCTACTTGCAATTATGAGCAAAAAATGTTACAGTGTGGGAATATTTTAGCCACTTGCACTTTGTTGTCTGACTAATCTTTAGCTGCGTGTTGCCTTTGAACATTATTGAAAATATGCGGCGGTTGCAGCAGTTCCTGGGTATATTTTCTCTGCAGACTATTATAACTTTAGGCCTGGAAGGAAAAGGTAATAGAAATTGGCACAACGAATATTACAGAGTACGGAGAGCTACAGCTTTCTTTTAGTGGAGAATGGGAACGCTCCTGCCTAAGAGGATTAATTGCAGCTGCCTGCAGTTTTGCATGTGGTGTTTTCCACTTGCAAGGTGTAAGGTTCTGCAGTGTAACCTGGCTTATTCTCTCCATTCAAACAAAGAGCAGAAATGCACTCTGTGAAGGGAAGGGGACAGCTTGTGCAATTGTGGAACATCTATAGGTTTTTAAACACACACTGTCTAATCAGCCTCTGACAGATCCATTGTAAATCAAAGGTCTGGTAAGTGGGGATGCCAGAAATGTTTGATCTCATTCCAAGCCTTGAAACAACTTGCTTATTTTTTCTGCAGTTTGGCTCCTCACTAAAATAAAACATTGAGAGATGAATGTTCTGACAGGTCATTGTGTGTCAAACTGTCACTCTGTAATGGTTACATATTTCAGCTGGATTGAGGTGGTGGTGGTTGGGGGAGGTCTGAGAGAAAGAGAAAAAGAGGGAGAGAAAGAGACAAAGAATAACAACATTTCTGCTCCTTCTTATGGCTGATCTTCATTTAAACCAAACACTTGTCATGTTCAGGGGAAGTTTTATAAATTTTTAATGATGTTGCGTACAACTGGTGCTTTGAAATTTGCTGTACTTTAATTTTTTCTTCGTTAGCAAAGGTTCGCTAATGCATTGAAGTGCTAAGAGCGTGTCCTAGGGATGCCATGATAATTGTGTTGTTAATAATATTGTGGCACTAGTAATGTTCTCCTGGTAATCAAGCCATGAGATTTTTTTTTAATATATTCAGTTATTACACTGCATCTCGTACAAATCATGTCAATTACAATTGCCAGTCTATGACAGTTAAAATAATTGTATACGTTTTCCAGAATTTTCTATTGGCTTGGCTAATCAAGCTAAAAAAAAAAAAATCAACACATTATTTGCATTAATTTTGTTTCTAGTCTATTTCTACTCCTAAATCATTTGTCCATCTGCTTCAAAAGGCGGAACAGTAAGTATTTTAATAATAAATATACAGACATATTCATACTGTAACATAATATAGGCATACTTTTGCAATAGTAACACAGGATATTTCCTAGGATCAATCTGTGTGTGTGTGTATACATATATATTTGCTAAAATTATGCTCTTGTAGAGTGTGTGTACTTGATCAGAGATTTATAAAGATATTCAGAAGTGTTTATTTTTGTGGGTTTGGAGTGTCTGTGTGTATATCTATGTAAAAATGCCAGCCTATCTGTAGACATTGATATTTTATGTCTCCCTTAGTGATGATTGTGTGTTATTGCCTTTGAATATTTATTTACATTTAAAAAATCAATTAAATGGTTGCCACCTGAAAGAGAGAGCAAGTTTGGTGTCCAAACATTAGCCTTCTGTAGCATTGGCATCTCCTGTCTAATGCTGTCGCTTTGTTTCTTTGAAAACAAGAGACAAACAGCAAAACCTGGCTCAGCATTCTGTTACCAGAGCAGGAAACATCCCATTGTGTGGTTGAGTACCGCGTCCTGGTGAGGAGGGGGAAACCTGAGCTTATTTCTCTATAATATATTTTATTTTAGATTTTCCCCCTTTTTCTTTAATTTGTTTATTTTTAAGATTATTATTTTTAAAGACAATGGGAACACATTGCACTCACACTCCAAACTGTGGAACTATTGTTTCTTCCACAAGAGGTTTGGTGTTTTTCAGTGTATATTTACAATAGCTACTAAATGAACACAACAGGGGTGCAGAGGAAACAGGGAGTCAGCGTATGGATTGCAAAAATATACAGGATGATAATATAATTTCCTTTCTCAGGGAGGTACAACATGTTGAAGGAGTGGTGAAAATGAAATAGCAGAGAGGCGGATCAGTAGTACATGAGCACTAACCAAGTACAGCCAGGGGTAGTATATGAGAGGGAATAACAAGTAAGGGATGTAGTAATTACACGAGGCAGAATAACGAGTAGGCATGGAAGCATTTGAGAAATAACAAGTCAGCTGGCAGTGGTATTTGAGGAATGACAAGTGAACATGACAGTATTATTTGAGGAATAATAAGTGAGCTTGGTGATATTATTTGGAGAATAACAAGAAACCAGGGGTGCTTTCTCTAGGCACTTTCCCTCGCTCTTATCTTGTGAAGGAGGTGCACAAAAGAATAAGTGGTCACAGGTTGCAAGGGTCAAGGAAACAAAATGTTTTTTTATGCAATAAGCTTCTACTAAACATGGCCTGAACAAATCATCCCTCAAAATGTAGAATTTATTCCTCAACTTTGCCTGGAGGTAAAAGTGAAAAGAACAGATTTTTATTTTTTTTTTTCCACTCCTCTGGCCCTGTGAGTCCTGACCATAGAGAATGAATGGCTTTAGAACTGTACCCAGACAGAAAAATCAATGCTTCATATCAGGAGGCTTCAGGGGTTAGACTCCCATGTTCATGTCAACAAGGCTATTGGTTTTCTTAATACTCCAAAGTTATCGTTTCCCTGCTGCAGGAACCTTCCACTGTGACTTGTGTGGTCACAGCTTAACAAAAGCACTTTCCCTTGGCCAACCACCAACTGGCAAAATGGCAAATGGCAAAAAAATTAATTGTTGATGAGGTCTATATTTTTCCAAGCCTTGCCATTAACAAGCACGTGGAAGTTAGCATTTGCTAATGGGATTTGGTCTATAAAATGTTGCTGGTTTGTGTCTGCTATGGGGGTTTGCATTCTACAGTTCCACTGATATAACAATTCATGTTTTGAGCAAAACTGTTACTGGGATAAAAGTTAATAATTACTGGAAAACTGGAATTAAAGAAGAGTTCTTCCTCCCCCTCCTCTCTGCCTTGGCTGGATATTTCTGCTGTTTGTGTGGAAAGGCCTCTGCTTCCTCTGGACAGACTCCATCAGGCTTGGTCGTGTCGCTGTTTTAATCTGAATGGGTCGGTTTGTTCCGCAGTCATCACTTGGGTGTTAATCACTTCTCCCTTGTCAAGAAAGTCTTACAGTTTGTCAATAGAATTATGTTACACGAGGTTAAAATCATGTTGCTTCAAATAATCCTTTTTGTCATCACAAGGTATTCAATGGACTACCTGAAAATGAGACCCTCTTTGAATCTTTGTCAATTTAATTAGTGTAACAACTATATTTGGCTTACTGGGCAGGAAAAAGCCAACCTTATGGGCTTTAGGAGGGAAAACTGGCTACTGTACAGTTCCAGTATCAACCTGGTTTGCATACAGAAAGCTAAGAGACTTAAATGTTGCATCAGCTTAGAAGGGCATTTTGTGGTCTGGTTAATTTGATGGCTTCCCCCTCCTCCAACCCCCCTTAAGTATGTTACTGATGCCTTTTTTTTTCCCCCCTGAATTTTTTTTTTCTTTTCCTGTGCTGTCTTTAGTGACACAGTGCTAACACTGAAAATGCTGGCGGCTACAGTGAGCATTGCTCACCCAGAGCAATCGGATGAAAAGGCAGTGCAGATGTAATTTGTTTTCAATGGCTGTTTCAAAAGAATAATTGTGGTGACATTGTGGGATCAATATTATAGATTTTTGTTTTCAAGTACACTGTATGTGTGGTGCTAAGGGGAGGCAGGAAATATAACACTGCAGCCTGAATACAATAAAAATGGATTGAGGTCTGTGGGTATTGTCGGCTGGTAGCCATCATGGGTTTGGAACATCATTGGTGGGATTACAGAGCCTGTCCTCTGGGCTGGGATTTCACTGTGAGTGCACACACACATTTGCTGCAGTTTTCTTCCTCAGCTCCTTGAGGGACCTGCTTGCTGCACTTGTATAAACTCCCTGTGAATGAGGCTGTAAACGCTGCCGTGGCTCTCACCTCTAACAAGTGGCAGGATTAACAGGCTGGGGGTGAAAGTTTTCCTAATTTGCCACACCATGCACAGTGTACTCCAGCAGAACCTGGGGTGGGGAGGGGTGCATGGCATATGGATGTGAGCATTTCAGTTCTCCTCCTGTTCTCTGTCTCTATAGGCCACCATGCTAGATAAAACTTCTTTAAGGCACCTGAGAGAATGACAGAGAACACCTCCAGAGAGCAGCCTGTTGGTAGAACCTACTTCTAACAATATGGTGAGTGTCATTTTAAAATACCTTGAGAAATATGATGTGGTGATCAAGGACTTCCTGCTTTAAGGGTTTCATGTATCAGGGTAACTAGACAAAAAATGTAGTTCCCAGGGTGAAAATTATATTAACAAAGAATTAGTAATAAAGCTGAATAAATGTAATGAGATGTGAAAGAGAGTGCATAGCACATTTTTTTTCTGTCTTTCATAATTAGGCCCTGAAAGAAATGGAAATTCAGACAAAACACCCTCCTCATTACCAATTTAAATATTACAAGTTAAAATGTGTTGTTCTTGGACAGCTGATTGTTTTTTTTTTTTTAAATTTATTTTTAGTTAAGAGGTAAAGATGCTGCCTTTGGTTCAGATTGCTGTTGCAGAGGAAGGAATTTTGTGGAATGGTTTTGACTGATTTTCTTTTCGGCTGAGATAAAATTTCAAATCTTCTCTTTGCCAGATTCTCCCTTTTCTTTCTTGGCTGAAATGATAGTTACCCAAACTCTGCTGACAGTCTGTGCACTACAGGGGTGGCCCAGAATCATCCTTTGTTATTCTCACAAGCCATTTATCATATTTATTAAATCACATAGATTCCTACCATAAGTTGGAAAAACAGTATGTGCTTAATTTGGACCAATTAATTCCACAACAAATACACTCTCTCTTGGCCTCTTTTATAAACCAGAACATCAAACAGCTGTTCTCTCATCCCAGCAAAACTAGTATGTAACATTTTTAGTCAGCTTTTACCAGTGAGTATTGGATGAAACAAGATAGCAGACACTTAAGAGAGATCTATCTCAACCAGTAAATCCTGGTAATTTATTAATGACTCCAAGCATATAAAAGTAACTCTATTTCATGAAGTTTTTATTTCTGAATTTTATAAATCTTCAGGCTAACAGTCAGTAATCTGCAGCTCCTTTCTATGTCTCAGTGTTATGTTACAGAGCATAAAACTCCTTTCTAATACCAAAATATTACGTGTTTCTATTTGAAAAACACAATGTGCGAAACAACGCCGTGCTCTGAGGGCAGTTTCAAAACTGAAGCGTGGGTTCCAGAACAAAAGCTACCCTTGCACTGCTTGCTGTGGCTGTCCACTCATCCCACATTTGCCATGGCACGAGCACCTGCGCTGAGGATCTCCCTCTTACTTGTGTCCTGGTGGGTTTTGTCAGAGGCTGAGGAAGCCAGGTGACACTTAGTGTTTGTAGACTATCCTGAGAGAAAAACACATAGGCCTGGTGAGAATTTGGAGATGAGCAAAGGTTAGAGGAGCATTGAGCAGCTCATGAGTTGGACTCCTGTGTGATGTGCCCTGTGGGGGCTTCAGGGGCTCCACTCTGGCTCTGTTACAGAAGTTTTGTCTCTTATCTCTCTGCCTGTCTCTCTGGTTGTCTCTCTCTGATTCCTGCCCCATGATTAGAAGAGGTTGTGCACGTCTGGGAGTGGCACCAGCAGCATCTGTGGATTGTTGGCAACTGGTGCAGCTTTGGGCTGATGTGACTTCAAGTTACACCTGGTCACAGGGTAATGCAGATGTGCTTCCAAAACACACGGGTGGAGCACTGGCTGTGGATTTGCTGCGCTGCTGCTTTGGGTACTGTCTTGTCACTTTGAAAAGATTATGAAATGCTGTGCAAAGCCTTGAACTTAGAAAAGATAAAGGTTTTGCCAGCTACTGCAGGGCCTGTAGCAGCAAGAGGGAGTAGCCTTTCCAGTGTTTACTTTTGAATTACTTTTGGGTTTGTCTTTTTTGCTTTTACGATTTCCATGAGCAAAGGCTATTTGCAAGTGACCCTCGGGGTGCGTGTGAATGATCTACAAGAGGAGGGGGAGTCAGAAAGATGGTTCACAACAAACAGCTCTTTCTTAATGCGGGCTGAGAGACACAGGCCTGCAAAAATGAGATCCACAGGGATCTGAGGATGCGCAGGGATTACTCAGGGCTGCCTCTCCCTGAAGGTGAGGTGGCAGCAAAGCAGGACGTGGCACTCCCATGCTGCTCCCTGGGGTCCATGCCCTGACTGTCAGGATGTGACTGGAGCTATCGATCACGGTGTAAAGCACAGATGCCGTCTTTGTGTTGGAGTTTGGTAAAAATTTGGTGCTCTAAAGGTTTGCCTGTACAGTGCTTCAGCTTTTATTGTCAAACAATTGATGTTTGAGGCGCTGCATAGTGTGATGGCTTGGGACGCGTAACAAAACCTTGTATTTGAGGATTTCTCCGTCACTGCTAAAGCAGGAGGAACCTGGAATGGGTTTAACTCAACTCTGTGGTATCTTTGTAGTGATTGTACTATTTCTGCCTGCAAAATCTGGCATCTAGATTTCTTACAGAGATCTTTGTTGCAATGAGCCTTTATCCATTTTATCCAAAAGCCTTGTCTGCTTTTTCTCTTCCAATCCCTTGCTTCTGCCCTTCTCCTTTTCCTTTGGTGCTCTTCATCATCACAATTTCTTTAGTAAACCCAAAAGTAGCTTGAGGCAAAGCTGACACACATTAAATAAGGATCCTCACCTTGCCTCTTCTGCCTCCTGAAAAATAAAATAATATAATACAGGGAAAACAATCCTCCACCCGGTGCAATTTCTATAGACTTTTCCCAGGAAATATATCTCTCAGTAGTTACCTGGTCTCTGCAGGGACATAGGTAGAGCACCTGAGTTTGGAAATCAAACCTGGATTTATGGAAAATCATGAAGACCATGTAAATGTCTCTGTAACTGGAATAAATCAAGCAATTGCTATCTACTGACTAATAATAAATTTGAGATTAATGTAAAATTTAAATATTTCATATTGCTTACTGTTTTTGTCCTTTATTTCTGAAAAGATGTGTCCAAAACTGAAAGCTGCATATACACCATAAACTGCATTTCTTCGCTTCTGTGTCTGTGGTAGATTAACCTTAATACGTATCTATATTATTTTTTCCTGGATTAATTTTTGCTGATTCTTTAGAAAGAAATAAATAAATTATGTTGGCCTAGCTAATCGTAGGTCTGTTCTCTTCAAAATAGGGTTGTTATTTTTCATGGAATAAAGGTAAATATATACATATATAAAATTACAAAACCAAATATTTTAATTGTTTGCATAACTTCAGTTTGTTTTGAAATATCAGTTTTGTGAGTTTTAAACTAATGCAGCATTCACTGTTTGATTTTAAATTCATGTATTTGAGCACAGAGCATTTTCAGTCAACTTTGGGAATCTCTCATCTTGTCAGTTGCTAATGCTCTGAGTTTTTATTTCTCCTTTTACTTAATTATTTTTATTGTGATAAAATAGTAGATCACATCAAATTAATTTTAATTAATAAATTTTTGAGGCAAATATTTGCCTACAATTAAGAATACATGTCTGTATTGAATAATTTCATCAGCGTTGATAGTCTGCACTAACTATAAACAAAATTGCTCTTAAATTGTTTTTAAAGGCTGGTCACAGGTGGGGAAAATGTGGTAGAGAGAGCATTGGCTTTCTCCAAAGTAGTTTGCCTGAACATGAAAATCCCTTATTTGATATTTATTTTGTTAAGGCTGTTTGACTAGTTTAAGAAATTCTCCTTGGAAAAAGGCAGTTCCTTTCAGCTCCTGGGTGTTGGTCTGGAGCAAGGGAACACCAGCTTAAAGGAATGGAAGATAAGGATATACCTGCTCTTGATCTACTTCTCAAAATTTCTTGTTGTGAAAATTATACCCTGTGGAAAGAAAGGGTTCATATGGGTTTTCCTCTTGTATGGTGAGGTTTTGTTGGATGTCACTGGCAGAGAGATCAGGAGCTTAATATGATTTAATGGCCACAGCACGTGCATGTTCTTGTCTTCCCTTGAACCTTGTATGAGAGGGGGAAGTTCCAGCACAGATGCTGCACCGGCTGATAGAATACATGGGGTAATCCAACAGCTAAAACTCTGCACCAACAGGACAAATAAAGGATTTGGAGAGTCACCCAGCTCTAGAAAAAAATGGGTGTTTACCATCACAGGAAATAGACTTTCACAGTTATTTTTCATGGCCAGCATTACTTCTTGAGAGTCATCATATTTTATGAAAACTTTTATTAGCATTTCCGAATGACCTTACCCCCATTGTGTTTTTTATCAGTCCCAAGAGCCGTAACCTTTTTAAAATATTTTTTATCATTATAAACACAATAAAGTAAGCTGTCTTGCACATAGATTTGTAGATCTCATTAGAGATACTTTTAAAAAAGGTACTTCATCTCTTGGGAAGATAATGACAAGTAGTAATCTTGGCATGCAAAGTTTTCAGACAGGAACAGTTTGTTGAAATAGATTGCTTAATCTTTCCAGAATTGTTTTGGAGTGGATGTACTTTTTAATTGCACTTTTGCACAGCATTAAGGCTTGAGTGGGGGAGAGACAAGGGCAGGTGAAAAAAAATGCTGTGGCAATATCACTGAGATGGCATTCCAGGTGAAAAAATAGCCATGTATTTGCTTAAGATTTTGAGTGTTATCAAAGTCAAACAAGAAAAATGGCAGTTTTAAAACTCATTAAAGCTAACATTTGTCTGTATTGTAAATGAGGTATATTCCCTAGGGTAGTTAACAACTTTGGTGGCACAAGATGGGGATAATTTTTCAGATGTACTGTTTCCAGTGGGGCAGTGTCCTAAGGCTTTGCTTTAAATGGCCTTTTTATGCAGTAGGATAATGGGCAGTTTGTACATTGCTAAATCAGCCCTATTTTGTTAGGAATGTTACAGTCAGAGCGCTTACAATTTGTCAGAGGAAATGCAGAACATCTCTACAGGAGTCTGTTTAAGAGGACATCATTTCTCGATAAGCTCTTGCTTAGGTCAACATGCAGCACTGCTCTTACACTATTCCCCTGTTGCTTCTGCCACACGGGACTGCTCTGATTTATTAGGATTGCACAAGTCATGTCCTCCGCCTGACTGAAGCCACAATGTGGAATTTTCTCTTCCCTCCCCCTTTTCAAAAGGAAATGTAGAAGGTTACTTTAAAGGCCTCTTAAAGTATTTCTGAGGGGACTGTTTCAATGCAAGGAAATCCCTGTATGCTGCACAGGATCTCTGAGGCACAGCTGCATGTTATAAATACATCAGGACTACAATCCTTTGAGAAAGTGTGCTGGTTGAGAGGGTTGACTGTATGACTGTTATCAAGCTACTGTAAAATGCTTGTGATGATATGCAAAGGCAGAACAAGATTATGAACTTAGTGAATGTGATACTAGAATGTCCAGTGATTAATGGCATTAATGTGGTGTTTTTGTGTTTTTTTGTTTTTTTTTTTTTTTTTTTTAACCAGAGCGTACAAACCCCCCAAACATCGTTAGAAAAACACAGAAATCAAAGTGAGTTCCAGTGGTGGGTACTTCAAATGTATGTCCTGTCAACTGTTTAATTACATTTAAAATTGTGGAGACACGTCTCCTGTGGTATTGGTTTAATGAACAGTGATTTCTTAGTCAAATCTGTTTTAAAAACTGTGTGCAATTCGGTGTTGTGTTAATTTCCCGTTTGATAAAGGTGCTAATACTCTGTCATTCAGGCTGCTATTAGTATAAAATTTTTGGTTTGTTTCAGCATTGTGATATTTTAAACTCAATGCAGCCAAGGACATTTTTAATGAAAGGAAAAAAAAGTGATGAAAAGCCTTAGTAATTTTGTGTTTGATGCCAATTGTAATATGAGAAGTGCAGAAAATATTTTGAAGGGGTCAAAGCTATTCATCTTTGTTTTTCTTTTTCTTTTCCTCCTGTAACACAGAATTTAACCGTCTGCAGGCATTTAAGCCCAGAATATTCTACCTTCTCTGCAAAGAGATAAAACATTAGAGTTTCTCATAATAGACAACTTGGGTGGCTGTGAATAACCTTCCCTGGAACTGTAGTAACTCCATTATTCTGATTCACATTCCGTATGGTTTCTTTTCCCCACGTTTCAAACTGCTGTTTAGCATCCTTACTTCACCTCTGCATTTCTCTTTGTAGATCTTCTGAAGTTGCTCGGGGGGAGGAAGATTTTTATTTATTTATTTATTTTTAATATGCGAGTAGAAGTTTGTGTAGGCTTCATGGATTTGTATGAGCCGTGTAAAGACCTTTCCTTCTTTGTAACGCTTCATGGTTGGTTCTTCAAGGTCTGGGATGATGAAACAAAGCAGGGGAAATAGTCTTGGGGTTGCAAGGCAAAATAAAGAAGAATCCCTTGATGTCACTTATTCTATCTGCTGTCAGTAAAGAAACATTTCTGCAAGTGATGCTGCTGCTGAAGCTGAAAACCATGGAGGATATCAGATACCCCCAAGAGGACAGGCAATCTGTGAGCAATCTGCTTGAGCAGAGGGCAGGGCTGAGGAGTGGGGCGCTGCACCGTGGGCTGTTGCTCAGTGGGTTTTTCCAACCAGGACTGTGTGCAATGATTAACAGCTCAAGTGCCTTCTGTTGGTACTGCAGAGTGGTGTGGCTGCACTTCAGTTTGATATATAGGTAGCTAAATCAGTATGATTAGACTGTGCAAATTAAATTGATGTAACATCATATAAGCATTGCCTGGAGAAGAAAGAATTTGATTTTAAGAAATACTGGATACTTGCAAAGTTCTGCTGCCTAAGGACAGCTTTGAAAAAAATTGAATTTTTGGTGTGGAGCCTTTGCTTAGCCAATGACGAAGAACTGATTTCTAAGTTAAAGAACAAGTTAAAAAGAATTTATAAGAAATTATGAGAAGTAGAGACAAAATCTCAAAATATTATTTAGACCCAGGCAAATTTGATGAAATAGAATAAGAACACATGGCTGCCAATATCCAGAGTAAATTCACTTTATTTAAGTAGCTATAGCATTTTTGTTCAAGTGTTATATGAACATGTAGGAAATTTGTTATCTTAGTCACTCTAAAATCACTGCTTGACATTCAGTTGTTTTTAGTTTACTGATACATGCAAACTTATTCTGATAGCCACTAGTAATTTTCTAGAGTATTACAAAGAGCTCTATTTGCACTCCTTATTAAAAGTCTTAAAGGAAAGAAAAAGTGCAAGTACTTACTTTCCCCCAGAAATCAACTTTCAAGGTTGCAGTTAAGGAACTACAATTTTTATATACCATCAGCTTCTGTAAAATCATAGTTTCCATTAAAAATATCTAGGTGGCTTTTTTTTTTTTTTTTTTTTTTTTTTTTTGCCTGTACTTTTAGTATGGAAATGTTTCAGATTTAGATTACTCTTTGGTCATCAAGGTAAAAGATACAGACTTACCTAGTTTAAAATTAATTATTGAATTGTTAACTCTGGAACCTAATGATTATATTAAATTGACACTATACTTTTTATGTCATATCATGTCCTTTTTGCAGAATCAGCCAAGTACTTTAGTATCTCTTCTTTAATAATGCATCTCAGCCTCCAGGAGTTGTGAAAGACAAAAGTCTTCTTTGTCTTCAGAAATTCAGTGAGACTAAACCTTTTATTGAGAGTGTCCTGGGAGCCCCCTTTCTACATGGCCTGAGCAGATGACCCTCCTTTTCAGGACAATGTAAGCTGAAAATAGTACAGATTTCAGCAAATAGCAGAATACACCTCATATATTTTATGTTATTTCATCTTTTAAGAATGTGTTTAATGAAATTTGGGAATCTTTCAGATTTACTGTGCCTTCATTACTGAATATATTAGTAGGCATAAAGAATCTTTTCTATGCCCAAAAGACATTGAATACAAGCAAAGGAGGAGTAGAAGTGCCTTTACTGAGAGGTGACATGAACTCTACTTGCTCTAAATGCAGGTTGAGATCTGGGCTTTTGGAAGAGTCTTGTCAGTGATATGAAGCAGCTTTAGCTCAGCTGTGGAGCCTCCACAAAATGTGCTCCATGTTCAGACTTGGTACATTGTGCAAAGTGTAGAGAGGGACTCTAGAAGACATCTTAGATACCCACAGAAAGAAATGACAACTGTTAATGCCCAAATAATTTAATTTCAAAGCAACAGCTCATCTGAAAAACTTGGGAAACCCCTGAATACACACAGAATATTTAAGATTCTGCTTTAATAAAAATAGTAACAGAAGAGATTAATGTGTAAAAAAAGTTTAACTCAGTTTAACAGCGCTGGAAGTAAAGCTGAAGAAAGAAATGGGCAAGCAGAAGGTGTCAGGTAGCACATTCCTCCATGAGTGATGCAAACATTTTTTAAAATTTTCTTTTTGGTTGCACACAATATAAAATGTTCTTTTGAGCTCGTGAGGATTGTTTGAATCGGGCACTGATGCTCAGCCCAGGGATAAGAGGGAGAGTCGTTCCCTTCCTGTGTTCCTGCCTGGCCTTGTATTCCCTGCACTGCTCTGTAGGCAGCTCTAAGAGCTGCCAGTAGCGCCGAAGACTCCGCTGAGCTGGAGGGGGCAGGGGGGAAGAAATACAGCACAGAGCTGTTCTGCTGCCTTTTTACTCCTGACACACCCCATATGCTGAGATGGTGGGTGGCAGGAGGAGAGCTGGCACGTTAGCAGCGCTGTGTTCCCCGTGCCAGGGGAGTAATCTGTTGGCTGGTTAAATCTCATTTCTGATTCATCTCTACTTCCTGAGCAGTGCTTAGAGGTGAGATCCTCACAGAAAACCCAGCTCTTGCAGTGTGTGATAGTGCAGTCCAGAGGAGACTCGGAAGCTTGTGACTTGAAACAGTTTAGAATACTGATTTTAGTATATTTAGAATAACCCTCAAACTCTAGACTTTCTAGAACTTCTGTGCAGTAGCAATTTTTGTGGAAATAATAGAGCTGTTTGCCCTTGTTAGGTTTTTAGATATGCGCATGCACAGGAAAATTCACTACACCAGAAGATTCAAGTAGGCAAACCAAAGCAGAAACAAAAAAACTTATTTTCTATGTTAATAACATTGCTTGTTAAACAGAAGTTGGCATAGAATCCTGGTGTGAAATTGCCAAGAAAAGATTGTTAATTTGGCATAAGCTTTAAGTCGTTTCATTCAGTATCACATGAAAATGAGTAGAATTATACGTGTGTTTGTACTGTGCACTGCTAGTGAAAAGGAGGATTTGAAACACAAGGAAAATAGGTGTGCACCGTCAGGGGGAGTTCATGTTCATTTGACAACCCCAGGACTTGGCAAACAAATGCAGCAAATTTGAAGGCAAGCAGCAGAGAAAACATCCTGCAATGTTTTGCTGGAAGAAGCAAAATAGAGCAGAATCAATCATCTTTTCAATGAGAGTTTGAGGTGACTCGGGCCCTGCTCTCATCTCTGCAGAGGGCTTGTACACCTTTCTCTACCAAGTGCAGAAGACTCCTTCCAGCAGGATGGGTACAGGGCTCCTCTTTTCCCACGGAGTCCTCCATCTGCTGGGGCTGATTTGCCCTCTGTGGAGTTACAGAGGCTGCAGCAGAGGGAGTGGTGCTCCTTGCCTTGGGGCAATCCTGTCTGCTCCTCATGCATCAAACTGTTCTTGTCAGCTTCAACAGTCAGCTCAACAAAGCTGCAAAGCTGGAGAAAGGGGGAAACACCCTTCAGCAGCAGAGTAATTACTTGACTTTTTGCCTTATTGTAATACTGTAAGTATCTAGAGGTATTTGTCTGCCTTTTTTTTTGTTTTGTTTTTTTTTTTTTCCATCCAAATATCTACATTCTCCTTTTTTTTGTGTCTATCTGTGGATGAAGCAGAACCCCACTGGCAATAGTGTAGAGTTTCTGCTCAATTCAGCTAGAATGTGTACAAGGCTGGTTCTTTACACGTCCCTTTTATGTGAGGGGTCAAGCCACAATAGTACTGGAGGAAACATGGAATAAAATCCTGATTCAGTTTGATTTTTCAGTGTTGGATTTTAGCTAAAGTTATCTGGAGGTGAGATATTTTCTGTAGTGGATTCCTGATGCTGAAATATCCTTCTTCACACCTAGAATAAGACTACTGAAAGCACAGGAGTTTTGCTGCAGCATTCATTGGATGAATGAAAAATAAAAGCCCATCCAAATGAAAATTAAAAAAATAGTAATGAAAGGACTGTGTTACTCATCTCCAGTACTGTTCCTGCTATGACAGGTCATCTTCAGTCTGCAAAGCAGTGAAGCAGTTCTGCAAGGGCACCTCTGCCTTTGGGGGAAGTCTCTTCCTCCTGCAGGTCCTTGCTGTTGGAAGCTTCCATTCTCCTGCGTTATTGGCTCCCTTGCCTTCTGCGTGTCCTGGTGGAGGAGGTTTTGGCTGTGAGCTGGGCATCCACTGCAGGCTGTGCTTGGAATGAGCTGTCTAATTCCTCCTCAGCCTTTCTGATGTTGTGCAGCCTTCTCAGCACCTCCTGCAGCTCAGCCACCTGCTGCAGGGCCCTTCCCTGGGCTCACCCTCTGCAGACAAACCTCCCGGTTCTTCCTGCATCCTCTCCCTTCAGCATCTCCCTGGGAGCATTGCCCACTGCCAGGGTGGATGGTGATCTTAATAGTAGTGCACTTGAAGTATTCTTAGTTCACAATCAAACGCAGTCATTTAAGAATAAAAATCCTCCATCTGTAATGAGGTGGAGCAGCTGTAGAGCAATTGGTTTTGTTTTGTCACATGTGCGACAACTGGTGGTAGAGAAGCAGAGAGGAGAATTGGAAATGATAGTCATGTAAACCACTCCTAAAGGATTTATTAAACAAGTCAGTCAGAGCCAGAATGTGGAGTTGTAAGAGCTGTGGTTTTGCATAAGAGGAAAATTCTGTTGGTGTAAGAGTCTTGGCTTTCTTTCTTAAGCGTTTGAAACGTGAGGAGACTGAAATCTTGTTTTGGGTAAAGAGAAGTCAACAATTTGTACCAAAAGTGTTCTGAAGATACAAAGAAGTTCTAAGTATTTTGTTTAATAATTAATTTATTTTTGAGGAGAGAAGTAGTACAGCAAAGGCAGATGGTATATTTGAACCTAATTTTCTGTTAGGAATGCTTTTTGGTACCTTCCTGCAGACAGGCATATGGAGCACCCAGGCTAGAAGTAGAGAGTGAGAGAATAGAATTGTTTAGGAGAGACTCGTGCTTACCTTTCTGTGTGTGGGTTGGGCTGAGATTCTCTATCTGCTTTATTTTGTTCATTACCTTGTTCTGTGCTGCACAGGGTGAGAGCAGTGAGTTATCAGGCTCAGGGCTGAAGGGGAAGATGAAGATAGCCTTCTTGTCCCACAAGAAAGGGGAGGTGAAGCAGCAGAGACAGGAAGACTGATTCAGGAAGATAAGGCAGTAGCTTACAACATGGGGGACAAGAGAGCTCCTTAGAGGTAAAAGAACTGACAAAATTTCACAGCAGGCACTAGTGGGAGATGAGAATCCAAGGGAAACATCATGCCATGAGAGAAACAAGCTTTCACTGATCACAACGTGCCAGGATGTCTCCATGAATGCACTGTCTAGGAAGCCATTAACCGTGGTGAGGAGGAATACGATGTCTGACAACTTTTTGTTTTGTTTTAAGAGGTGGACATTAAAAATACATCTAACGTATGGGAGACAAGGAATCTAAATAATGTTATTAAACTTCTGGTGGATGTGAATCTCCAGGGATGTTTACATATGCTTTTGAAGAAAGCTGAAAAACATTAGATTTTGCATTCCCAGGCTTAATTCATCATTTTATTTTGTTCTGTTTAAAGAAATCTATGCAGAATTATTAAGTTGCTCAAAATAAGCCCAAAATAGAGGACTGAGTTTTATAAACATTTTACATATTTGTGTTTAATTTGTTAAAAGTAGGATAAAATCTGCTCTCATTTGGCATCCCGAATACAAATATTAGGAACCCAATCCCCTGATGCTGTATAATTTTTAACAGTACAATTTAACAGTTCTTCCAAAAGATATTGTGCACACTTTTATTTTACAGGATTTTTTTTTTTGAGTATAGAAAAAGAATTCATGTGTTTGTCCTTGTACCTTATGAACTGAACTGCTGTGTGTTGGCTTCTGTGCACATCTGCAGCCACTGCAGAAGAAAAAAAATACAAAGTTCCACCAACAGTGTTTGATTTGGAAATATATTTATTCAACTGAGTCAAAAAATTAGGTAAGGAGATCACAGTGCACGGAAGGCCTTTTACCTCTAAAACAAAAACCTTCTAACTCCCAGTGCAGGAGTGTTAAGTGCAGAGCTTTTACATTGAGAAAATATGCAGTTCATGTGGAAGGTTTGATAGCACTATATACCCACCAAAAGCTTAAATGTGCCTGACTGGTTTTATGGGGGACAGTAAATTAGTCCTTCCCTTACCTCTGACAGGTGAGCAGCAGCTCTTGCATGGCCGGTGGCTCTCACCACATGTCACCTCACCACACAGGTGAGGCTCTCCCTTTCAAAATGATGACTTGTAAGAAAAACAAGATGTCTTTGCTGGTTATAAATTTAACTCTTCTATGATTAGTCTGGGCCAATTAGGACACCCCTGGGGTTCAGACTATGGCTCAAGTACAAGCTTGAAAGCCTGATTAGCTGAGGTCTCTTGATACTTGTTCTTGGTAGTAAATGCTGGCACATATAGTATTGATTTTCATTTAGATATCTTAATGTTTCCAGACAATCCTAGCAGATGTGGGCTGAACTCAGAGCTACGAGAGTGCTGGGCTGCAATCTGCAAGCATTTTTCTTGCCATTTTGTTTCATTTTTCCTAAACTTAACTGATTTGGAATCAGGAGATATAAATGAAAAATGCAGAGTTTGCCTATCAATCATGGCATGTACAAACATTGCTACTGCCCTTTTCTAACATCCTATTACCACTGGGTAGTTGGCTAGTCAAACAGGAATAAAAATTACACTGCAAACATCATAAGTTAGGCTTGATTTGTTGAGCAAGAAGCCTGACAATTCTGTAAGAGTTATATACCTCAGCCTCGCTGAAAATCAGCCTTGTTATGGCTCTGGTACGTCTATAAAGATTGTTCATTTCATATAAAACAGCTACCTGCACTGAAAGGCCTGAAAGGAAGAATGATGCTGGTTATAAATATAGAGGAAAATCTATTTGTCTGCCCCTTCGTGCTGTTAGCAAGTCACAGGACGCAGCGCGGCCGCGGTTCCTCGGCAGCAGGGGGAGTTTGCCACGGCCACCTTTCGCTTTCATCTTCTGGCCTGGGCTGAAGCACATCATCTCTCTTTGTCATATGAGATAAAGCAATGAAGTGTGACCAGTGGCACTGCATTGCACTCTGCCCACCAGGAGCACGTTAATGATAATGAAAAACTATACTGCACCGCATTTAAACTAAATGCGTGAGCGTAAGGCTGTCTGTCGGCAGACTGGTAGAACAGTTAATGTCATAAAAGATAAATAGAAATTATTAGAATTGGCTTGGAAGGGATTTTTTATAGAGCAGGGTTGTATTCCTTTAAAGTTATACATTATCAGACTGTTAAATCTAATTTCAGACTACTGGGCAATTAAAATGATTAACATTATTTACTCATATAGTTCGATTCATTAAGGTTTTAAACACCCTTTACACACTATTTATGTTGAAAATAGAGAAATGATGTGTTAAAATGTCTTGGATCATTAATCATTCAAATTTGCTGTATAACTTCTTTTGCAAAACCTTAGCACCACAGTGAATATTTACAAACCTCAGAGGCATTTTGAAAGGATGAGCAAAATCAAATTCCACCCACCTCTAGTATGTCCAACAGACCTTAGGTAGTTTCCAGGCCTATTGTGTTTGCAAGAAAAATCAGGCAGAAAAATCCTAAGATTGTCTTAAAAGTTATTCTACCCAGGGGCTTGTACAAGTCTTGGCTGTGTTCACCTTGGGGTGTGCTCCCCCTTTGCTTTGTGAGGGGACCAGCATGGGTGCTGTTACTGAAGCTAATAGGAGCTCCATGGATAAAATCTTGTGTATTGAAATGGAAATATACTCCAAGTCTGGCACTTAGTTTTCAAGTGTGTCAGATGGAATTTCGTATTATCTACTGACAAACCAGTTTATTAGATAGATATAAGAAGAGATCTTCAGGCTAGTAAATGCTGCCATTAGTCAGAGGTGAAACACCCACTTCCCTTCTGTGTTGGCATTTATAACAACCTCTGAAATACTGTAGGAAAAGTCATGAAAGTCAGTGTACAGTGTGTGACAAGACAATTACAAACTGCATGTTGATGCTGGTCTTTTGAAAAGATTATCTACAGGCTTTTTTTTTTGAGTGGTTTGAAGTATTGGGGGTTTGTTTGCTTGTTTGTTTGTTTTTATTCCTGCATGTACAGAAAATACCTTTTTGGAAACAAATGCTGTAAATCGCAGGGGGCAGGTGGATACAATCTGGATTGGGGTCCCATGTTCTGGGAAGGCAGATGATAGTGTCTGCCTGTCCTTGGAAGCACTGGGGGCCTGTGAAGTAGCTCGCAGTGCACCGAGCAGGGATTCTGGTCCTTGCCTGTTGGAGGTTCTGGGCACACACAGGGCTGCAGGAGCTGCTGAGTCACTGAATATCTTGTTCCCCAGAGGCCAGGTCTGCTGAACAAGTGTGGTCATTACTTTTCTGTGGCAACATTAGTAAGAGGAAGAGGTAGTTATAATTATGTCTCTTTAACCCACTCAGGGGCTCAGCAGATGTGTCAGAAATGTAGATGGTATTAAACACAACGACACAGCTGTATTGTCCCAGCTGGCAGCGTGACCCCAGCACCAATGCTGTATTTAGAATCTAGGGTCTCTCAGTTTGTGAATATCCAGGAATATTCAGGCTCCTCCTCGATGCTATTTCAGAGTGCTCTGGGTAGACACTGCAGAAGTGGCTTCCCAATTTAGGTGTTCTGGATCGGGCCCAGTTATCTTAACATCTTAAGTAAATCTTTAGATTTACGAAGGAGCTCCACTTAGGTAAGCTCATCACTTAATACAATGCCCAGATGCTGCTGGAGACAAGTGCAGAAATCCCAGGATCATTAGTGAATAGTGTCCTGACAACAAAGGTGTGCCCAATTCAAGTGCCCCATCTTCCAGTAAGACCTGGAGAGGAGAAAGTCAGTGAGTTGTTGAGGATCCACAGCACCCTCCTGAAAGAGACCCTTTTTGACCTCCTGGATTAGCCACTTTGTCCCTTCATTCCATTACTCTTAGGCTCTGTGTACAGCTGCCTGACACAGTGAGGGGCTTACAACACAGCCTGAAACCACGGTGTTTTCTTGTATCTGATGCAGTCCTTGCTCTAGAAAATAAAGGCAGCTGTCAGCCTGTATCAGTCAGGCTGTTTCTAATGTTATTCATCATTCATTTCAAGAGCAACACGAGCAAAGCCTATCCCTTGAGAGACTGGCAGCTGTTATCATCTCAGCAATGCTCTAAGCTTTTGCTGACTTCAGGGAACAGAAAGCCCACAGTTACTCCTGAATTTCCTGTCAGTGTGTGATGGTCTAAGCCAGCCCACAAAAATGGCACGCAGAGGCACTCCACCATTGCAGAAGGTGGCTGATAATTAGCAGCTACTCACTCACAATTAATATTAAGGACATACTTCTTTCAAGGAATTAATTTGCTTAATCTTTTCTACCCCAAATCCATGTGGAGGGAGGTGAGATAAATAGTCTCTTGAACTTGGACTGAGGATCTACCTGTCTCCTTGGTGCTCTCTGCTGTGTCCTGTGTGTCTGTCTTGCTCAGAAGCCTGAGACTTTGGCATATCTGTGATCTCTGGCATCACTTGGTAGTCACATCTTGTGCCTCCTCTTCCTAAGCTTGTACATTTGGATGGCAGAAGGTGAGGTGAGGAAGGGGATCCAGAGGACTGAAAGAGGCTTCTCTTTCCACAGTAGCAAATTCTCCTGTTGCATTGAGTTTATACATGAGAATTTATCCTTCCTTTTGATGTGACAGAGTTTTGGCCTTCAAGTTAACCTGACTGTGTTTGGTCACAAAGTATTAGGATTGATGCTGGTGTCCCCAGTACCTGTGCCCAAGCTGAGCTCTCCTGGGGGTTGTTGGACTTGTTTCCCCATGGGGCTGCAGATGAGTTCTGCCCAAATGATCAGTCAGGAGAAAATATAACCACAGAATACCACAAACCCTCACAGATATCAGTGAAATACAGAATAAAAAATTTAGTTTGGGTCTCTGGCTTTTCTATTTTGCTAATAATTAGAATTATATAACACGGGAATGACTTTTATTGTTGGTATATCTGGGAAATTATTTTTCCTTTGAGTTTTTCAGACTTCTTATACCTCCCATTGATTTTGATTATTTACTGTTTGACAAGGGGAACACAGGCAGCCCATGCTGTGTGAAAGATCAGAGGTGCCTTCATTCCTCAAGGCTATTGCCTTCTTTAATTCTTCAGTGTAGGATCAGTGAACTGATTGCATTTTCTTCTGTTTGACACTTTATATTTCACATTTCTTCATCAAACTACAATAACATGCTCTCTTTTAGAGCAAGCTGCTCTGAGAATATAGCCTTTTTGTCTTGGCCATTGTTATTATCCTTTGGTGACTTGTAACAGTGACTTTCAGCCACTATCCTGATCCACTGTCTTTCAGTTAAACTGGATGGAGTTGAGTATCTTGTTAATCCACTTTTTGTGCTTTTCTTTTATTGGTGTTATATGTATTTCATATTTAATCATTGCATGATGTGGCTTGAGGGCAGCTGTTCTTTGATTTTTAAGTTTTTTTTCCCCCTCAACCAGGATAGTCTTACTGGCCTAAGGGGAGATTTTTAAGCTGCAGACACTGTATGCCAAATCTGGTAGTAAAAAGCACAGCTGAAATATTTGCAAATAGAAACAAATAAATGTACACTCTATTTGAGCACGTAGTTATGCGTGTGCATTCTGGAAAAACAGTTTCTTGGACAGACATGTTTTACAATGGTAGAAAAGAAGCCAAAGGGATATGAGTGTTTAGAGTCTTGCTACTTTCTGAGTGATCCACTTCCTATTAGAAAATAATTAATGTAAGTGTCTGAAGTAGAAAAAAACAGAAATTGCTTCTGTCAAACCTGACTTCAGGTTATGGTTCCAAATATTTTGATCAAATAGGCTTCTCTCTCCTTTTCTGTATTGTAAGATATGCCATGTAGTACATATTTCCAGTGACTAATGTTTGTGCTGTGAGTCCCTGTAAACGAAAACTTGGGTGATGTTAGATCAAAGTCTACAGTAATTTCATAATTTCTTCAAGAAGAAATGCTTGTTTTCAGCTCTAGTTGGCATCAGTCTAAATGAATCAGTAAAATGGGATGATCTCAGCTCATATAAATAATAGCAGCCCTCTCCTGTTAGAAATTTCTTTCTTCTGGAAGAGCCAGTTGTCCCACATTAATGCATTTCTAATCAAAAACACTAAGCCCCATATGGTATTTTTTAGCACATTTGAGAACCCTGCTTAAGACAGAGCTCTAAATGTACTGGAAACCAAAGTTCATTGTTTTTCAGCACTCAAGAGAATGTGCAAAAAGTAGACTCTTGTATTTCTGTCTGATCCTGCTTATTAGTTTTAGAGCTCTGGGTCTCATTCTCTTTCCTATTCCTTTTTCTCTGATATTTTTTTTGTGTGTGTATGTGTGAAATGACCTTCATGTTACCATATAGCAAGGTTCATCTTCTCTCTCCCTCTTAAACATAATGAACACAAGGAAAGCTTTCTGAGACATGGACAAAGACCAGGGGGGAACATCCCAGCATACCAGGGGATGGTGAGGAAAGATGACCACAGTACTTCAGACTGGAAAAATGCTGGAATTTAAGATAGAGCTTGCCTGTAGAAGTGCTGCTTGAAAAGAGTTTGCCACATTTTTGTGAAAAAATATCTAATAAGATACTTTGGGATTAAAATATATTTGTGTTTCTGTTTATCCTTTAAATGGCAGCTATTTCCTCTGAGTCATCATTAGCTGCCAAAATTTTGTATTGTGGCGTGTAAGGTAGAAAATAAGCATGAGTTACTAGAGTCAATGTTGTATATTGCCTAAAATTTCTCATGCTGTGGAAGCCCTTCAAGATGTACATGCATCCAGAAAAACCCTACACTTCAGGTTAAATTCTGAATTTTTACTGGCTTAAAGCAGATCTTTTAGCACCAATTAAAAGTGTTTTTAGAAAATCTTAGTGCTTTCTAAAATTTGCTGATTTTTCAGCACAGAATCAGAATGTGGGTGTGGGGCAGCCCAAAGCAGAGCCAGCTGCATGAGGATGCTCAGGATCACGTTTGTTCAGTTTTGCTTTGTTTCAAAGATTGAGCCTCACTGGTCCTTGGGTCAGTATTTGACCACTCTCTTGTGAAGTAGGCAAACAATTTAATGAAGTTTTCCCATGTGTTCCAGGGATGTGGAAACCTGTGTCCAGGCTTTCCACATAAAAGTAGAATGAAAAACACTCAGTGCCTTCACTCCTTCTCTGTCACTGAATCTTCAGTGCCCTCTCATCTATGGGTCCATACCTTTTTCAACCTTCCTTATGTTGATCTTGTACTTAAGGAAACCCTTCCATTTTTTTTCTAATATCCTTCACTAGTTTCAGTTTGATTTCTGTGATTCATCCCTGCATTTCGAGCAACATCTCTGCTTGGTAATACATTCCCACTGTCACCTTTTGTGTCCTTTCCATATCAGCAGAAGTTCCTTGTTCATGCATGGTGGGCTTCAGATACACCTGCTCAAATTTCTGCATTTTGGAATGGGCTGCTTCCAGCTTTGAGGAGGCTTTTGTGCCACAAAAGAATCTCAAGAAGGGCAAAAAAGAAATAGTTCTTTATTCTGGCCTGGCAATTGCAAGGTAAGCATATATATTTCTGTGTGTATGCTAGGGAAAAACCTGCCCTTAATGGCAAATTTGGCAACAGAAAGAGGAGTGACAGGGAATGGGGAGTGGTAATGAAAGGGTTTAATTTCATCATGCACAGTTCAGAGCTTTAGGAAAAGTGAGATAAAATTCTGCCTTGACAATCTGCAGTTCAACTATCCTTCCTAGCAGAAACAGGGCTTGTGCAGAGTGATGGTCTGGCTGACAAACAGGTCAGTGTCACCTCATTATACGGAACATCTTTTGCTTCAGAGTTTTTTACATTCATTTTTAATAAGCAGAATGTAAAGAAAAATTAATTACTGGCCACTACATGGTGCTTTTTGATGGAACTATCAATTTATGGGGAGGATAGAGCTTACCCTCTCTGGGTGCGCATGAGTTTTAAACGGGCTCGAACATGCAGGATAGAGAAAGACCTTATCAGTGGCACAATCAGGAAGAAGTAACTATCTGAAATTATTGTTCAACACACCTGGAGTCTCTTTTGAGCCACGTGGGGCCAATTCCTGCAGCATCAGCACCAAATGGTTATTCCAGGAGGATAAGAGCAGCTAGAAATTTAGTTAGCATAAGGAAAACCAGGCATGCCAACGTGCTTCCTCCAGTTAACTTAAATTGCCCCTGTGACCCTGCAGCGCTTTGCACTGATGTTCTGCTGTAACATTACTTGAATGACATTTTGTCATTTGCTGAATGTTAGCCTGCAAAAATGCCATCTTTGCTCCTCTACTTTGAGACAGGATGACATGAGCTGCAGCCCCGTTGTTGGGGGGTAATTTTATGCTCCTTTCCTGACAGACAGGATTCCAATAGCACCATATGTCAAAAACTCCAACCCATTCCAGTCATGTACCCACACCGTCCAGCTGTCACAGCTATAATTATTGAAACTAAAGCCCAGAGAAGTTTCTAGTTTTGGAAATGCTCTAGTCTCCTTAGATCTTTACTACTGATGTTATAGCTGATTAGGACCCTGCCAGCCTTCTGTTGGTCTCTTGAAAACTGCTGCAATTCCCATTCATCATGGAAGCTAACCAGCTGCTCCAGAGCCATCCCCCTCAAATGTGTTGCTTGATGTTGTACTTTGCTGTTGTCCTGACCTTGATACTTTGGATGTTCAAACAAAGGCTCCTTACATTGTTGAAGCTGGTCCAAAAGGAGCCAGTTAACTAGATCCTGCACGGAAAAAGGGAAATGTTTTGTGGTTGGTACGTGGTGTCGCTGTAAAGACTGATGCTAATCCACACTCTTTTCTTGGTCATCCTGCCACAGCTTCCTGGCCATTGCAGGCAGGGGAGTGAGAGGCAGAGACCCCTGGAACGCTGTCCTGTCGGGCTGACACCGAGCTCTTGGCAGGAACATCTGTCTTGTCTCTCAGCAGAGACGAAAGGGACTCCTCTAATCAGGGCTTTGAGCCTTTACAGCCACTTTTGTCACTTTTAACCACATGTAATGAAGTTCAACATATTTTGATTCTATTTGAAACTTTGGTCTCAGTAGAGTTCTGCTATTGGCTTTTCCTATTAAAATCTTAAAGCTGAAGGTTTTATGATCTTGAGGTGTTTATAAGTTTTAGGCTGTTCTGACAGCTTTTGAATTCATATCTCTTGTGGCGCAGATATGTGTGGTGCATTAAGTAGCACATGTTTAGATTGCATTTTCACACTATAGTCTTTACTTTTTTTTTCTTATTTGGAATCAGCCCCCTTTATGACCAATGCAGTAACCTCATTCACAGTGTTAGTTATGCTATTCTGGCTTGTTCATTCACTTAGAAGGCATTTTTTCATTCTAAATATATGAAAGCTTTAATATTGAAATAAGAAGCATGTAAATTATCTGGCTTTTATTTTGATCAAATAGCAATTTGTAATCTAGTGCCTAGACTCCTCTATGCTGCTCTCAACCTGGATTTTCTAAACTCGTTGGAAATGCTAGGTAAGAAAATGTCAATATCTTTAATGAAGAAATGTTTTATGGATGAAGAGAGATTTTTAAAATGTGAAAAGCAAGACTGAGCTGGAATTCCTCGACTGGAACAACTGACTAATTTGATGAAGAAAATGAGAAGAAATTTGCTAAACATATTCTTTAGAAACTGTCTTCTAATAATGAAGAAGCTATTCCAACAAAAACCATCACACACACAAAAGGGAATTTGATATTGCTGCTGAGAAAGCTCAGGATGACTTTGACTATTGGAAGAAGATCAAGTGTGTTGTCATGCAGATCACTGGCTCCCTTTCACAGACAGCAATGATGGTGTAGATTTAAAAGACAGACCAGGTTTTTCAGAACACACATAAGAAATTATCCCAAGTGGAAAATAAACTGTGTCTAATTTATGGTCAATTCATCATTTTTAGATTTTATTTTAATGGCCAGATTAGGAAAAAATGAAGACACTTGATGTGGTGGACCATGGTCCTTATTTTTTTCCCAAATCTCCAGGTACAGGATCCTGTTTTCTTTTTTCTCATTAACCAGCTCTGTGTGGAAGCCTGAAGTAATCAACTTCTGGACAATCGATTGCACCTGAACATACTTTTGGGAGTCTTGGTAGTCACCTTACACTCAGTTGAATAATAATTGAAATATGACTGTTAAATAGGAAACTGAAGGAGAATAAAAAGGGAATCATCAGCTGAAGAGCTAAATAAAACAGGATAACCAAAGACCCAAAAAGAAAGTAAACAGAGGCAAAAATATCAGCTGGAGAAGCAATCAGTGTAAAACCAGCAGAAGGATGTGTAAAGAGAAATGTAGCAAGAAATGATTGTGACCCAAAAAAAAGAGCTGAGGGGGGCACACTGAGCTGGGTGTGACAGAAAAGCCCCTCAAACAACTCAAGACAGCCAGCAGGGAATAAAGGATGGAGACAACATGGTGAAGTGCTCTGCATTTTGGGGTACAGCACCATGATACAGATTTTTAGAAAATTTCTACTGAAACTGAAGGCGAGAATACACGTTGGAATTCTGAGACATAGTAAAAACCTCAGTAAAAAATGGAAAAGAAAAAGGTGAAAGCACAGAATCTGTCAAATGCACAGTGAATGTTGAGTAGGACACAATTTGTCCAGAAGAAAAAAAAACATCCAGGATTGAATGAGTAGGTGAAAGTAAAAATAATGTAGATCTCTTTCAGAAAATTATAAGAAAGAAATACTTGCAGAATGTATGAGGAAGGCACAAAAGATACTTTTATGTGGAATTTTTAATAAGACAGAAATTGGTGTAGCTACGATATAGCTGTATCTACTAATATCTGCCTTGAACATAGCATATCTCACAGATATGACATGTTTTGGAAATTTAGGGCCAAAAAGCCTTGATTAAAGTAATGGAAAATATCTACAGTTATAGAAGAAGCCAACAGAAGGAATTTCCATAATCGTAGGAGTGAGATGAGCCAGGTTGCTGTTACTGCTGTTGTTCTGTTTAGAATTAAAAGATGAAGGGAAAGGGGGGAAGCATCATATTTTATGAGAAAACAGTGAAAACACAGCTTCTCAGAGGATATTCATCTTATAGCTTCATTAAAGAACCATCAGAGGTTCCTTGGAGAAACTATGACCAATAAGCAGAAACTCAGACTGAGGTTCAGCAGGCAGAGATAAGCAATGAAGTCTGAGACAACTTAAAAGGGACTGTGTACAGAGAGTTTGAGGAATTTCAGATAACTGTTCTTTTGCTTTTGCCTCTTGTTTGATAATAGTGCTATTTCTTTTTACCAAACCGATTCTCTTGCTTCAGGAAAGCTATCTTCAACATAAACTTGTTAAAGAGGGAATGTGTGGGCAGTAGCACCCTGGAAATTTCTACATCAAGCTTCAGTCTCATGGATCTTAGTCTTAAGCACTCTGGAGAGGTTGACTTAGTGGAGAGTGCTCTGGTGGCTAAGGTTCTGCAACTAATTTATACCAATTTTAAATGCAGTTGAATGTCCTCAGTGATAGGGATATCAAGTCCTTTTCCTTTTTGCTAAATCTAGCAAATAATTGGGCAATTTCCTACACCCCTTGATCCAGGTAAATGAATATCAGGTTCCCACTTTCCTCCAACTATGTGTGACCTGGGAGATTGTTGGGGGTTTGATGTTTTGATGTAAATGAAAGTTGGAAAGATTTGCAAAAACGACTTTGCTTGATTATATGTAACTGTCTTATCCTTCTGCAATGTTCTATCTGGAGATCACATAGATGGTGCTTAATTCTCTGTTGTGCCACCGTAATCCAAAAGAAACACAGGCTTGGTGTCTTGCAGCAGAAGTGCTGCAAAAGAGTTCAAATAGGGAGTTCAGTGGCCTAGTAAATACTGTGTTGAGTTGGATGTGGAGCCTGTATTGCATGTACGACAAGAAAGGAAAGGAATTTTTATGATTTATTGTACCTATGCTAACTGAGGCAAAGGAAGCCTTCGGGTCTCCTAGGAAGATTTTTTTAAAAATTGTTTCATACTTAAAAAAATCTGATAGAAAAAAATTTATGATTTTCACTTTTAGACTGTTGAGTTGGCACGTAAAGGAAAGCCTTGTTCTTATGAGATACTTCAAAAATTATTCATAGACAGCAGTACTTTTATTAACTTACAGTTTAGAAAGAATGTATGTAAGTGCAATGATGGATTGATACTTGGTGAGGAAGAGTTGCTACTTTAAACTAATTTCATAATTACCTTAATTTGCTATACGTCCGGTTTTTTATTTTTAAAGATAATAGCATGTAATAGGAAAAAAAGCAACAGTGAAGAAGAGCTAACAAAAAGAAATAGTTCTTCAGAATATCGTACTTGTCTTGGTTTTCTGTTTTTAACTGACAGTGCAGTATAGAATTCTGCTAGACAGAAGCATGCCAAACTGGTTTTTATAATCGTTGCTATTATTACTGTTTTTTGCAATAATATACTTTAAATTTACTGTTTGGAGCCATCACTGGTATGGAAGACTATATGTGTAGCTATACATACCTAATTATTTGTGGAAGGTATTAGTATTGTAAACACAGCTTATCTTTGTGTGAGAGTGGCATTAATAACAGAATTTCATAAATGCCAACATACAGTACGATAATTTCAAGACTCTCTGAAAATATGGTGTATTGTAGCTGAAGATGCTCACAAATGCATGGTGTAGATGGGGAGGGGGAGGAGGGCTGTTTTGTGCTTAGAATGCTTTCTGATGCATAAATATTAGCATTAAATAATTTTGAATACCTTGTTTTCTAAAAAGATTAGTAGCTCTTCTCTGCATGATAAATTGTGCAAGAGTTATTGTTCACACCAGTCTTTGTACTGTATTATCCCGTGTAGCTTTAAATAACCCAGCCCAAATTACACTCAGCAAGCTGTTGGGAAAGCTTGGAGGAATCTCAGAGCTGAAGGGCCAATTTGTGCCCTGACTTACATCCTGTGCACATGCACTGACTTCGTGCTGCCTCTAAAGCATCTAAGGAAGGAAAGACTTTAATCTGTTGCTTTTATTTTATTATTTTTATTTAGCTTCGTTCTGTTTGTTTGTTTTCTCTTTTGTTCTTTATGTGTGGTTCAATCCTCCTGCAGATGAACTTTGTGCCCTGTGTATTGCTGGTTTGTGGATAGCAGCATTTAATCCTCTCTTGCTTGGCATCTCAAATGTTACACGAAAATCTTATTTAAAAAAACAAAAAAGAAGAGAGCTACATGCTTGTTTACCAAAACTCTAGTTTATATTGGATTGCATTTGGAATCCCAAGCTTTACACTTGAAAATATTGCAATATAATGTATAATATTTTTTTTTCAAATTGATAGTCTTAGATTGGTGTGTGCCAGTTTTTGTTTGCTTTTTTTTGGTGGTTTTTTTTTCCCCCTTTGGTTTGTTTTTTGGGTTTTTTTTTTTTTTTGTGCATCTGGGTTGTCTCTTCTCAATTACTGTTTTACAGTCCATGTTGCTCTGGTTTGGGAGCTATTCTGCTTGTAAAGTTATAGGCACTGGGGAGGCAGTGTAAAATAAATGTGGCTTCTCTAAATTTGGGTTGAATATCAAAGATCCATCAAGCCATTGTAATATGAAGAGTTAGTGTATCATTTTGTCTGATATTTCTCCCTAACTTCTAATGGTCTAGGAATGACTTCATATGCTAGGAAAAAGGGAAATTGAAGTATGGGTTCTTTGGAAATATCAGCCATCTCACTTAAGAGTTTTCATCTGATTTTGCTCCCTGATGAATCCTGCAGCAAGAAAACCTCAAATTCTGGGTATTGTGCAGTGATTGGCAGCAAGTAAGACAAACAGAGACATTCAGACATAGACCTAGTATTAATTCAAGCTGTGCAAATAATTAAACACACCAAGTGAAAGAGGTGAACTGAACACTTTCCACTGAGTTTAAGGACAAGGTGAAAAATTCTACTTTTCTTAATGACTCTAGGAATAAAGAGTATTTTGTTAGGCCATCCATCTTACAGTAATTAGAACTAAGTCTGTTTAACAAGGAGGGTGTAAGGCATGATGCTGCTTTTGCCTGTTGTGCTGTCCCACCACAGCCTTGTGCATATTCACTGGTCAGTGAATCCCCCTGAAATGGGTGGGACTGGTTTAGCTCATGGTGCTTCATCATGTGGGAGTGGACTTTGTGAATGGGTCCTGCTGAACTGCTCTTTTATTAGTCTGTCTCTATTTCCAAATGCTGAAAGTTCACCTCACTGCTAATTAATTCAATGAAAACAAGAATAATTTCAATTGCAAAGAAAAAACCCCAGAAACCTAGTGCAATGTATGATTGGTATCTAGTTCTCAGATCCTCCCATAGCTATTTCCAGGTGAGGAGGATGCTCATCCTGTTTAATTGCTAAGCTGAGAAAAAGCTGGTGGATGACTGGAGAGTAGAAGTTGTGCCACTGTTCAGTGCTCACCACAGGTTTCTTTGCAACAGTTTGATTTGGCAGTAAGTGATTAGGAGGAGCAGGTTTGGAGTGACAAGAAACAGAAAATAATTATTTTTTTTGTGATTAATGGCTTCAGAAATAACTGGCTTAGCATAACTTTCTGGCTCTAACCCTTCAGTCAGGGTTACTGTGAAAGCTGAATTTGGCTCTTCTGCCATTTTGCATTTTCTGGGCAGTCAGTCACAAGTTTGATTATCAGATATCTTGGCAAAATTATAACAATTTGAAAAGCTCACTGAACCTGCAAAACAGCATGTAAAATTGCTGGTAGATATCATAGACTAATGAGAAAAATTAATGTGGGTCAAACATAGCTGTGGTTAACCTCTTCAACATACCTAAGATATACAGTCCTTTTGTAATTGATAGAAATTGTAATGTCCACTTGAAATCCAATGTACAAAATTGCTTCCAAAAGGACAACAGTATCTTTTTTTGTCACATCACAGGAAAGCAGCTGGAGAGAGCAAGAGCCTTGTGATTCCAGATTAGATCTTTTATCAGTGCTGTAATATCATTTCCATTGCACTGTGCAGAAAAGGAAAAATCTGTCTTCATGTCATTTATCTCCATCAAAACCATGGAGTTTGTCTCCTAGGATTCCTCCTTAAGTGGCCTTTAGAAATTTTTGCATAACCTTGGCAGGTCGTCTATCCAAACTGTTCTCTCATGACCTTCATTACTTCAGACTAAGTTTTCTGCCTTCTCAAGAAGTTGGAGAAGCAGGTGTCAGTCACCAACACTTTCTTCAGGTACCTAAAATTTAAGCCTTATGTAGGAAAGCTGTCATGAAAAGAAGGATGAAAATTTGTTTGCTCCAGTTACAACCCAGCATTAATAAGTGACTTGGTTTTCTGTTTCCTTACAGAAAGTTTTGGAAACTTACTCCTGTTGAAGCATAATTTTTGAGAGTTCCTTTAAGGAAGCTATTAACTCTGCTGGCATATGGAGAATTTATAATTTCTGCAAGTGTTATATAGGAGAGACCCTCTCATGTAAGCATACGATGCATTTAACTCATGTTATGAAATCTGCCTCTGTATCTGGCAATGATTTCAAAATTTCCTGAGTTCTCTGTTTAAACTGTAGCAGAACTTTCATGCACAAACTGTCACTGAAGGGGAGCTGAAGTTATGGAATGTTATGCTTAGGTGAAAAATATTAACAGAATATTTTAATTGTTTAGGCAGAGCAGACACAAAGTGATGATGTGCACATTTTCTGAAGTTGTGTTAGCATTTACTTTCATATTCCACGCTGATGATCAGCCTCTCTTTGTTCTCTATCTCCCAAAGATTTTGTCTGTTGTGTTTCTGAAATGCGTTTCATCTCATGCAGATAAACATACACTGATTCTGCTGGCCAAAATTTTTAATGATTGATTTGGGGTATTTTTGCTGTTAAATGCCAACTGCATGAGGACCTGGAACTCTACTCCCCCTTTTTCTCCCTCTCTGCTCCCATAAAACCAGTCCATGCCACATGATGGTTTTCCCAAAGGGCTGTAGTCCTCCCAGATGACCTTTCACCCATGACCAGCTCCCCCAGTTGCACCTCCTCTAAAATAAGTGGTTTTGAAGTGTTTTGCTCTGGTTCGAGTGTAACTGGTGAAAACAAGGATGTTTTTGTTGTAGTGCTGCTACACACATATCTAAATCACATACTTCCAACCCTGTAGTTTCTTTGTGAGATAATATCTGTGGTTAGAGTTTTTCTTGGAACGTAAGAGTTACCAACTGGAGTAATTTCCCCAAACCCTGTGGTTTGGCTTAACCAAGGTGGTTTTACCTGCTTCTCCTGGTGTTTGGTGGTCAGTCATCTGACTGTCACAGAGCTTTGGCTGCTCATGCTCTTCTCTCCAACACTGTTTAACTCTTCCATGGGTCTACAGCAAGTTCTGCTGAGACACGAGGATTAATAAGTGTCTTTCCCCTAAAAACCCAAGGCATTCTGGCTATTATGGCATTATCATTGAAGACTGTTTACTATGCTCCCCCCTAAAGCTTAATTTTAATTTGTCCAAATTAAATGCTAAAAGCAGCTCAAATATTGGATTTTCTACCAGGAAGCACAGCTACATATATAGGCCTGCTACTGAAGCTCACAGGGGCTTGAATTATTGCTGTAAAATGTTTTACATGCTCTGTAAGTTTATATAAATTTGCTTTCAAACTTGGAAAATTTCCTTTCTAACCTTGCCAGGTTTTAAAATGAGAAAATGAATTTTTATAGTCCTGATGCAATGGAAAGATTGACCTGAGTTATTGTCACGTGAATAATTTCAACTAAACGAAAAATTAAGTAAATAATGAAAATTATAAGATTCTATATTATTCTATGAAGTCCTTAGAAAGCCAGCATTACAACTTCAAAAATGCAGCAGATAAAGATATTTGCATTTAGACTTATCTTGATTTTTTTGCTGCTTTCCTTTCTCCTCCTTAAAAAGAACAACAACAGAAAAAAAAAAAAAACAAACAAAAAACACCACAAACCACTACTTTAGGCAAAAGCTGTTTCCATAATTTTTTTCCAAGGTAAAGACTCAGTGCCTAGACTTTTAAACAAGTGCTTTATCCTTGAAAATTAAAATAAAATATTTTCATGTAATCAGTAAATTTTGTTATGAAACTTTACAGCAGCTATATTAAACGATAAGAATAACTACTATTTTGAAATTCTGAACATCTCATAATTAGAGCAGCCTTTAAGAAATATTCAGAGTTAAGGCACATTAGAATGTATTCCACAACATGGAGACAGCCCTGACAAAGAAACATTATTCTTAGATTTACAATTAATTACCCTTATGTCTATACCTTGCATTCAATTTGCATATCTTAAAAGTGCTGTAAATTTCATAGCACTCCCTTGTTATTTAAGATCATTCTGCTTTAGTAAAAGTTTCCACAGTGATAACTTTCTCTTGATTATGTAGTTGTGAGGTCAATAAATTTGGCTTTACTTGGCTCTGCAATGTTATAATTTTTCCTTTTTTTTTTGTGTTGTTTTTCATTATTTTGCTCCTTGTTCCTCCTGCCCTCTCATTTATAATCCCCTGAAGAACCAGTAGATAGAGAAGTCTGGCTCGAAGACGGAGTGAGTGGTCAGATCCTCAGATGTTATCTTTTTCCCAGAACGCACTGGTACTGGGTGTCTGACATGTTCTATACATCTTTCTGGTGTCAACCTCATTAAACAAATACACCTTGATGTATAGCTCTCAAGAAATGAAATTTCATGCGATGAATTTGCTCTATATCAGCTCATGTTCTCCCTCTCTCTCCCCTATTCTTTTCCACTCCAAGAGTAATTTTATTTGTTCTTGATTTTGAGCATAATTTTACATGGTGGCCGTCCATAATTTTGCACCCTGATATTTTTCCACTGTTTTCTGATATTTAAAGAAATATCCAGGTTTTCTGCTCACAACTTGGTGTTTCCTGATTTCTAAAGATGGAATCCTTGTCTCTGGCTAAGGTGTGGTACATTTGTGAGGTGGTTAAGAATATTTATTTTGGTCAGACATATATGGGAATTTTCTCTAACTTTTAGACATGCTGCATCAGGTTTGTTATAAATGCCATAGACTTGGAAATAATTATATAAAAATGTGCTTGATCTGTGTTTTATGCTCTAATTCAAGGTTAGCACAATATCCTCTAAGCCAGAAGGACATTGAACACTTTGCTGGAATAGTAACTATTACTCCCATCTCTTTTTCCCCCTTCAGCCCCCCCCCCCCCCCCCCAGCTTAAAAGAATTTTAAAAAGAAATATGCTTTCACACTAAAAGAAACCATCTTTAATGAGTCTATATATTATTTACAGAAAAATGCCACTAAACTCAATTAGTACTGGTCTCACCATTGGGTGGAATTGAAGGTGTTGAATTTTTTTTAATGTAGTTCATTGAAGTCATTACTGAATCTGGGGCAATATTCTATTTTTAATCAATTTTAAAAGTATAATGTATGAGAAAACAGCAACACACTCTATGGATTTTTGTAGATTCACTGCTGCAAAAGATACACAGACAAATGCATAAAGTTCATGCCTATCTTTCTTTTACTCAGAAAAATTGTTTGAATGTTACTTTAAACAGGTAATTCCTTATTGCCACCCTCTGTATTGTTAATTGGTAACTTATTAGAGTTATTTAAAAAGTTATTATTGCAGCTTCTTTCTTTTAGTATTTTATTGTATATCACTATTATTTAAAACTCCTTTGCTGGATAAAAGCAGCCATCCAAAACATTGTCTGTTGCTCAGAAACAGAAATAATAAAATAGTGCAAAACAGAGCTATTGTGTTAAACTAATGACTGGTTATACTTCACATATTAAACAAAACCTTAGAATACAGTACTTTGAAATGCTTTCCTATTGAGTGATCCAGTCGTTGTGTGCTTTAAAACTGACTGTATGTTTATAAAAGGGAAGAATCTGTCTTTTTTTTTTTTTCCCTTGGGACGTGATGTTGAAGTTACAGGAAAGAACAGGTGCTAGATTTAACAGATATATTCATCTCTGCTTTTCAATTTCTCTCAGGCCTTTTAATATATAAAGAATTTTGAAGAACTGAAGTAACCACTTTTAACCTTATTTTAATGGGCCTGGTACAAGCAAGTGTTGAATATGGCACTATTCTATTAGAATATAATATAACATTCCTATTAAAATGATTTTTAAAAACCTTCCCAAAATTCCAATAACAGTATTTCATGGACTACAACATGGTAGTGGAGATTAGCTAGCCCTAGAATACCTTGGCAAAAGTGTTCAAGTAGCAAGAGTTTTTCTAGTCTTATGTCCTATATACATCTGTTAAATTACTCAGAGATCTCATTAAATAAAGCTAATGTACTTGTAAAACAGTAGGGAGAGACAGTATATCATTGTAACTGTTAGAAAGAGCCATTCTGGCAGGGAGGGAGCCAGGAAGGCTTGGTGTATGCTGGTCAGTGGAGATGTTTCTGGGCCATAAATCTTGGCCCTTTCCTGCCTAGTTATTGTGTATTTTTTTAGGTGAGAGATTGATTGTAGCAATGGAAGATGAATTTGCCCATAGACCCTTTCTTTTTTTCTCTATACTCCTGATGCCTTGCCAAGGTGATAATGCTCTCTTTTTTTTTTTTCTTCTTTTTTTCCTGCAATCATTTGTTTCAGATTAAAAGCGTGAAACTGCATGGGGAAACACAAGAAGGCTTGTCTTTGCAGACAGGCAAAGGTGAGGGCATGAAGATGTATAACTGTCCCAGGTGGAAGAATAGTACACTTTACCCCCTCAGGATTACAATCAGGTTTGTCTGAAGAAGAATGAAATAGGGTAAAATTGAGAAAGACCACTGGCATTTTTTTATTGCGCATTTTGAGGATGGCATTTTAGTTTTTTTTTTTTTTTTTAAAGTATGGCCATGTTGTGCAACTAACAATTAGAAATATTTTGGGCTACTAAAATATTCCTTACCTTTATGTTTACTGCTGGGCAAAAGGCTCAAGAACTGCCCCTTCTGTTTGTGCTACAGACTGAGCAGGGGATACTTTTCAGGAATATATAGAGATGCTGAATTTATAAGGATCAATACAGTCACAAATGTTGTACAACATGTCAGGATATCATAAAAAGCAGGGAGTTCTATATAAAATACCAGCTTAATCTTGGAGATTTTAAAGCCTCATTAAAATGTGGGTAAAGTCCATATATGGAATGGCAGCATTCAAAAGGTTGAAGTTGTATATCTGTGGTGCAGAGGTTCTAACCATTACGTTTGAATGTCAGTTGACTCGTTTGATCACAGTTGATATTAATGTGTAACAAGTTGAGATGATGGGATGCATCATGTGCGTCCTATAACCGGTGGGATTTGTTGTTTAAGATTGGAGGAGCAGGATGTAAATATTTGTCCCTTGATTATTGAAATCTGAGGTTCTGAATAGAGATGAAAATGTGAGCATATCATAGCAATAGAATTTTACATCACAGGACTTCCAGGCAAACTTTATAAGCCCTGCTAAAAAAGACCGCACTGCTAAATTGGGCAGAAGGAGAGGGGGGCTCAGTGGCCTTTCCTGGCCCTGGAGGGGCAGTGAGAGCAGAATTGTGGCTGGAGTGGGAACCTGGCCAGAACAGACCCCTCAAAAAACAAGAGGCAATACCTGCAGCTGCTAGGAACCTTAACACTGGAAATTGCAAATATCCAGCTTCTTGCATATCTATGGAATTTAGCTGTTTTAGCTTTGTTCTAGTTTATTTATTTATTTATTTATTTTTTCACTAAAAGGTTGTCTTTGTTCCCACTTGGAGTGCTGCTTGCCAGATTTGTGGCACTCTGATAGCTTGCTGTACACATCTGCCTGGCAAAGTTATCTGGTGGTGAGAAATCTGAGGATTCCGAGTGTTTTTTCATGGAGAAACTTTGAAAGTCAAGCAAATACTTTTATCTTGACCTTTCTGCAAGGCTTCCCCATATTCAGTAGCTGTCAGCACATGTTTGTCTGGAGTCATTCGTCACTGCCATCCGTCACTCCTCTGCCATTCCCATCAGTCCCATTATCTGGGATCAGGAGAGAGCTGAGGATGTAGCCTGAAGGATCATTAAACCTCAGCTTCCAGGTACTGCAGGTAGTCCAGGTGGTCTGTTGTTATTTATAATAAAGAAACAACACAGCAGAACTGCCTGGCAGTGGCCCATGAGGCCCAGAGGAAGGACGGGCTGAGGGATGTCATCACTGAAGGACAGCTAAAAGTGGACTTTCTTCCTCCCACACTGTAAGCAGAGAGGATTTATTGAACATCTGTTCAGTACATGGCTGGGAAGATTGATTAATTTAATTGCTCACACTTTGCTTAAGTAACATTTGAATACTTAATGTCAGGTTTGAAGGATATTACAACATTTACTTGCACACCTTTTTAAAGAGACAGAGTTTCTCATTGTTTTTTGTCTCTTTGAAGGAAGCTGAAATGCATCCTGAAATTTACTTTGCCCAGAGGTCTGGGAAAACTGAAGCATGTGGGAAAAGCTTCTTCCTACATAAATGCAGGTAGATATTTTTCGTGTTTTAATTATTGTGGTAAATTATTAATGTAATGAGATGGGATCGTCCTCACTGAATGGTGGTAATTTTTCTTCTGGTATCCAGGGTAAGGACAATTCAGCATGTTATACATTTTTGTACCCTTTAACATAATATCATGGTCACGTTGAAGGAGGAGATAAGTTAAAGTCAAAATAATTGATTGCATATTCTATTCAGAGAGGGTATTTGGGAAGGAATTCCTGAGATCCTTTTGAGGAATCCCACCTATGTACCAAGGGGAAAACATTAAACAGCGAAACATTTAGTGTTGCTTATTTCTATACATGCTGTATACATCTGATAATTTCTCAGGTGTGTAGCTCTGAAAAGTTTAGCTGATCAAAGTCTGATCACAAATAATAAAATCCAGCTGAAAGTGTTAACAGGAACTTGAGAATATTTGGCCCAGAACCTAAACCTTGAGCAAGTATACCACAGTTCACCATGCCTACAAGAGCAGCAAATGTTGATATTACAGCCTGTATGTCTGTAGCAATGTCTGTGACTACAATAAGCAACTGCTTATTGTTTAAAGGTGAAACTTGTTCTTTCACTGCAGTGTAGAAGTGCCTTTACATTTGTCACCATCAGACGTAAAACTGAGAAAAAACAGACTGATAGATAGGGCTGCATGTGCAAAGACTTATTCCGTATGATTTTTTTTTTCCATCCGGAAAGTGATTTTTTTTTTTCTCACCCTCTATGCTCTAGTAAAGATGTTCTTTGATCTCTTAGTACAGCAGTTCATTTTAACTCTGATATACAGTCAGATATTCTATTAGATACAAGATCTTTAACTATTTGTCTTACTTTGTGTGTAATTTGCTTTGGAACTCTTAGCCCAATAAATAGTAACTGATACTGACTTACACAGCCATGTATTTTTATTGTCTAAGATACCATATATAATGTTCTCACAACAATGCTTAACTCTGAGAGGGCAGGGATTAAACACTGCTACATGACTAATTTACTGCCTTACAACATAAAAAGCAAAGCTTGGAGAGAAAGGCCTCATATGAGGCTGCATAAAGCAGAGCAATAGTACTGTGTAGTGGTACTTAATAAAGGCACTGGCATTTTGTTAGCATCTCTACAAGAAAAAAATTGTTCATAGAGAAGGATAATCTACAGTCAAATCTGATTGAAGTCAAAAGAAACATTGGCTGATTTCTTTGAAAGATGCCCGTCTGTCCCTGAATTTGACTGTACACAATACATCCTGCAACAACGAGTCAGATTGTCAAGGCCAGAACCAGGTGCCTATGTTACTTGTATCCTTCTACATCAGTCATACTGTAGGGAGCAGACAATTAATTCTGGAGCAAAATTGAAAGTCAGAGGCAGAGTGTGAAAGAACAGAATGACAATAATAAAGTGCCCCTGCCTCACATTAATCTCCCTCACTTCAGGGCTGTCAGAGGCGGCCTGGCGGTGACTAATGCCAAGCTTTGCATACAGTGGTCACAGACATGAGCAGCATGCTCCCTTTACAGCATCCGCGATTCGCTTTGTTGAGTTTTTGACTCCTGCGGAATCATTGAAAAAACATCGCCGCTGGTCAGAGGGAGCAGGACGAAGTTCCTTCATCATACACCTATTGATCGATGGGCAGCATTCCCAGGCTGGGCTTGAAAAGAAGGGAGAGGGGGGAAGAAAGAAAAAAAAAAAGAGGAAGAGAAAGAAAAAAGGAATCCTGACAAATGCAGGGAGATTAAACTAACTTTTTGAAGGGATGAGCTCAGCAGATAAGGGTTAATAAGTTTATCTTGGAGTAAGTGCATATAACGTGCCAGTCCAAGCATCGAGACAAAATGGTCTTGCACCTCTATAGACACACTAATCCATTAACATTGCAAAAGACTTTGGCTCGCATTTGGGAATTGTGTTGCATTGATTTTATTGTCATCTTTTTGCACAAATAGTAAATAGGGTAACATTTAAGGAACAGTGTAATTATTCCCAAAAAGCAAGACATCAATGTAAAGTTTATTGTTGTAGACCAGACATTTTGACAGGAATACTGTAATATCCCAGAGGTGTCACTAGGTTACTGGAAAGGTTAAAAATTGGTGCATTGTGTCGGAGAAGAAAGGCAGTAACAACAAACAGCATTCAGAAAATCACAGGCACTTCTGTAAGAAAGTGGAAATATGTCATGTAACAGCACACAGCTTCTGTAAGTGGATTGCTGCACCGAGGAAGACAGTGAAACACACCTAATGAAAATGCTTCCTCCACTGCCAGCATTTCAAGGTTTGCTCTCATTACCGAGGTTGCAAAAGCAACTTTCCTCTCAGGTTTCTCCTTTTATTATATCAGAACCCCACGCATGCTTTATTGTGGATTTTGAAAGGGCTGTGCCTGAAAATTTCCTTTCTCTTATTTGGCAGTCATGGGAGAAAATTCCCATTTGAGAGTATATTTGCCAAACTGCTGTTTTTTCCTTAGTAGCCATGTATCCTAAATCAGGAGGACAATAATATTTTTTATAGAGTGCTATTTGACAAGGAGAAAAGTACTTTCTGTCTTGTGTTATAGTTGACCAGCGGAGCAGCATTCATTAGAATCTGAATGAGAAGAGAGAAGGGGATATATGGCAATTTATGATATGTAACCAAGAGCAACATGTTTTATGTTTAAGTATATTGTTGTTTAGCATTCTAGAGGACTAGGAAAGAGGCACATAGGTCCCTTTGTATGCTGAATATAGTATGTCATTGGATCAGGATTAAAGTGTATTTACAGTGACATTTTGAACCTTGTACAATGTCAAGAACTGCAGGGTTTGATTTCTTTTTCTGAGCAAATTTATTTCCATTATTATCTCCCAAATCCTAGTTCTGACTTAGAACATTTTCTTAGCATTTCCAATAGTTTTTCCCAAGCTACTCAACTAGATGTGCAACTGTGTTTACTTCAAGAAGGAAAGAGGGAGTGTAGAAAACATCTGTCATTGAGGCATCAGAATGGTTTGAATTTGGGAACCCGGATTCATTGCTTGTTTGTGCCAAAGGAGGAAGTCTGCTATCTGGCAGCAGTGACTTTTACCCTGCACCCAGATTAGCCCTTTGATGTGCTGCAAAACATATTTTACAAGCATTATACAAAAGCACATGATTAAATATGCATATGGTATGTGCCAGACATTTCCAAGAGTACTGATATGAATACACTTAATATGTCAGTCCCTTGCCTTTAGGCTGCATTTCCATGTTATTCTAAATTCTAGGGGTTTTAAACCCAAGGCAGTTTATGGCAGGGCAGGGGTGGTGTTTTGGGAGGTTGATCAAGCCACCTTTCATTTGTGCAGTCCCTGGAGTCGTTCAGGCTCCTGCTGGCAGAAAGAAGCTTTCAGTTTTGCACACACAGTGCCACTCCTTCCTTCTGTGGTGAGTTTAGACCAAACTTTTTCAATCTGTTCATGGATAGTTCTCTTCTCCAGTGCCATAGGCAATGGAATCCCAGGACTGATTTCTGCTAGAGACCTGCCACTAGTAAGTGGAATTAGGGCATTCCCGGCTTTATTTCCAGTGCCTTTGAAGTTTTTCAGATGAGATGGGGATCTGTTTTCCAGAGCTCTCTGAGGTGTGTATGTGGTACAGTGGCTCTACTTGCTCTTGGAGGAGTCACAGCTAGAAGCTGTCACTCGGAATGCACTGCTCCAAAGTTTTGAATAAATAATTGGTGTGTGAATCCTTCATCCTCAGCTGACCTAGATGTGGTAGATCTAATTATGTCAAGGCTGCACACTTTTATATGCCTTTTTTTGTGTGTGTGGCAATACATTCTATTTATTTTTAATTGACCAGGGCAGAAAAAGTGACTTTGCCATGTTTTCCTTTATGTTCCTATATGGTTGTAAGGTGTCTGACCCTTACTCTTCTACTACAGGAACATATTGGATTTGTTTTACAGAAACTATGAACGACGTATGTATAAATGGAAAAACAGCACTTCAGCTGTTCAAGAAGACTAGCATTGTTATGCAGAAGACAATGAATCTTTTTGTCTGCTTTCTGGTGGTATACCTGAGCTCTGCTGACCTCAAATCACTCTCAGTTTAGGAAGCTGTGAAAAACTATTGCTGAACTTCCCACTGAAGCTGTACCAACTTGCAGAATGATGCAGAGCTCTTTTGGCTACTGATGGGACGTACTGCTGATTCCACGTCCATAAAATCTGGAGAGAATTCAGGGCACACAGGCTGGTTTCTCTTCAGCCAAGACAAAAAAGCCCAAATTGAATTCTCCAGATTGGAAGATTAAGAGGTGCTTAGCTGCCCAGATTGCGTCCCCACTTCTGTGCACAAAATTGGCCCTTACTTTAGTTATACAATTTTGAAACAGAGAGAAATTAATGCAGTCTCTAAAGTATTGTCCATTAGTGATACATTTAAAGAGAAGTTCTATAAAATTTGGGAAATGAACACATTTGCAAATAAATATGGCATGTTAATAATCATAAAACAGACTCAGGAAAAGTTGTATTCCTCCAGTGAGTATTCTCTCTTTGCCATTCATGTCCAGCTCATATGGACACTATTTTGGTACAATCCATGAAAAGCAGGAGCCCTTTTCCACAGTGGGAAAGCCCATATTTGTGGCATGGGTGATGCTCATTTCTTAAAGTGGTGCCCTCTTACAATGGCCTGTTCACTGTTACATTTCTGTGGCATAATTTTTCTGGTTTCAGGGAAGTGGAAGCCCCTTTACACGTTGTCAGCTTTAGAAGGAAAGGCAAAGCTTCCCATTAGGTGTAATTAATATATTGCTATTGCTTGTGGTACAAATAAGGGGAATGTCCCATGATCTTAATGGAAACAGTTCTCTTGACTCTGTTTCAACCACTTTGTAGCAGTTTTCTCCTCAGGCTCTCCAGGGTGCTTTTGCAGGGAGCAGTGACCGCCAGTATCCATTTGTGTTGGACTTTGCTCTGATTACAGGGCAATGAAGAATACAGAAAAAAACGCTGAATTATAAAAAGATTGTTGAAGTAAGGTGGCAGTTCTTAGGATAATTCAGGTGGAGAGGGAGCTCAGGAGGTCACCTCAGTCAGTCTCCAGCTCAAGCTGCTCTCTCAGTGTATGACTGTTCTTATTTCAGCACTCTCAAGCTCTGAACGTGGTTCTAACTCTACATTCACTGAGGACCTGGGGAGCTGGGTTCATCTGAATAGTTAGCACTTCTTAGATGTCTGTTCAATCTGCCTGTGAAGGTTGCATTCATTTCCCTGTAACCTTAGAAGGGTTTTCATTAGGTATAGATACAGCAAAGACAGACTTGTCTTCTCACTCAGCTCTGAAAGCTTTCGTTTTGTTTGACAACATTTATACTGAGTACAGAGCTTGGCTCATTCTCTCACAAGGAGCAAGTATGCAAACTTTACATAGAAGTGGGCAGAAAATTTGGCTACATTTGTTTGCTATAGCAAACACCAACTCACAGAAAGGCAAACATTATACTGATTTTGTTGAAGCTTGAAGAAAACATGTCTGGTGCCCAGTATGGAATTTTGGATCAAAATTACAAAAGAAAATGCAGAAGCAACTGCAGTTTGAGACCCATAGTATTTCTGTGGATGTTGCCCGTTTGGATTTCTCATCTTGTTTTAGTGTGTATTCCTACCATCTCTCTCTTAGCCCTATGAATTAGACTTTATCCAGGTGTAATACTTTTGAAATGTCCAAGTCTTTGTGACTTGGAAGAAAGAAAAAAACCACCCCTCATCATCTCCATCTGTACCACATCTAGATATGAAACCTCACCTTTCGTGGGCTGAAGTCCTGCTTCCAGGGAAGCAGCATGTGGCTGTGCTGGTTTGGTGACCCCGTGCCATCCCTGGAATACAGTGGAGGAGACTGCTTAGAACATTTAGTGTCAATCTGGAGCGAATTCCACAGGCCAGGCCCTGCACTGACACTTTTCCATCCATCCCCTGCACTGCCTGTGGCAGCAGTATTCCATCTGTTTCCAATGAGGCATAGCGGGGGAGGAAATCTTATGCATAAGCATCTCTCACATCACTTATGATTCCACTGAAGAACATCTCTGCATCAATCTTTGTTTGTGACAAAGATTTTTAGCTATTTGTTTATTTTAGTACCTGTGGATGTCAAACAGAAGAGATTAGCCAGTTCCTAAACCTGGCAAATTCCCTGGCAGAAATTTTTCCTGTAGTTTGAGAGCCAGTTCCAGCACACATTCTTGTTGTAAAGGTCTTGCCTATATTCTCCAAAGTATAGATAATGATTTTGTATGTACCTATTCTATTTTAGGGGCGAGGCAGTTGTAGCTAGATTTAACTCTAAACAAAGAGCAAGCTGCTCTTTATTTAATTCCAGTTATAAACAATTTACAGCAAAATATCAATGGAGGGTGAAACAAAGGAACAAAAACTACCACTTTGCAAAGGCATTCTTTTAAAATGTACGTTTCTTTGTATGGAAGAACACTGCAATGGTTTTTTTAGAGGCAAATAGTTTACTGTGATGTGTATGAAATAGAATTTTGATAGACAGAATAAGCTGCAATCCAGTTTTAAACTATAGAATTTCAAGCAGATTGATGCAACAAATTGTTAGCAAATAGCAGTTTGCAATTTGATGCTAATTAGACATAAGGCAAATATGTGCCATGACAAATTAGCAGCAAACCATACTGAAAAGGATTAGCAAGAGCTGGCACAGAGACTGCTCGATTTTGCATACTTCCTTGTCTTAGTCTAGGAGGTCTGAGCCAGTTTTCCTTCTCTGTAAATAAGAAACCAGAGCAGAGATCACAGGCATGCTAGAATGCCTTTAATTGCATATTTGAAATGTTTTAACTCTCTCTTAATCCCATGGAGGCTTTTCTCCATACCACCAGCTTTATTATCCTGGGAGATGATCAAGTACTTTATCCATTTAATATTATAACTAAATACATTATGAGGTAAGTAACTCGTGGGGTTATTTACTTTAGCAAATCTATTGTACTTATAGATTGAAGAAAAAGCTCCACTCTTATTCAAAACACCTTTGCTTAACTTCCTGCAAATGTGTTTCTCAGCAGATTTAATTATTCATTTCATTAATAAATTAGTTTTTGCTAGAGGATTATCACATTTCTTTATTGATGTGCACTATGCCATTGTAGTAGTTAGTGTAGATCAAACTCATCACCATATCCAGACGAGTTAATGCAGCTGTGTTTTCAAACCAGAGAGAAGCAGGAGGTAATTTTTAAACCAGTTCTTTAGACCTGTGCCTGAATACTGATACAGCAGTAAGTGTGACTTCAGAACTAAAGCAAAAACTGCTCTAGCATCTTTGAAGGGTGACATAATTTCATTAGGATCAAAAATGCTAAACAAAAACCACAGTAAGGATATCTGTTTGTTAAATTCAGGCAGCTTATTCTCTCTTCATGTGGCTGTTTGTTTGCTGAATTTTTTAAATTAAGAGTTTCTGAGGTAAACCATCACATTCCCCAGACTTTCTATTCATATTTGCTGGTATGTACTTCAGTTTGGAAATGTAAAATGACATGTTTATACTTCAAGGAATCATTGGGTAGATCAGAGGTTCTTAAATACAGTTTCTCTTTCAAAGCTGACTTTCTAGGGCATACAAGCCATTTAACCTACTAGACTGATGGTTGTTGTCTAAAATTATATATATGCATTACATTCCCAACATTCCTGTGCCCATATATGGATCAAAAAGATTGTTAGAAATAGTTCAAAGGTGCTAAAACATTATGTAGTTAGATGTAAACACAAATTTCAGTTACCAAAATAAATGAAGTGGGAAAATAAAAGGATATTATGCACAAAAGATTGTTCTTTCATTAGTCTTAGAGAGAATTCCTCAGACAATTTAAACCATGATCAGTAACAAGTTTTGCCACAGCACTGTCTTCCCAAATAAACAGTATGATAACACACTATTAAGGATTTACAAAAAGGTGATGAAAGTAGTTGTGCTGTTTAAAAAAAAAAGTGAAAACTCCAGGCTTTTCCTGCAATCTCTGAAGGTGTCTATGTATCATTCACATGAAAGGCACAGTCTTGTAAAAGCTTCTGTGTGCACTGAGGCTGCAGAAGGTGTTTCTAGTCTTGCCAGGCTGTCTCACAGAGTGTTTGCCTGCTCCTTTTTGCCAATATTTTTGCCCCCTTGCCACATCACGTAAGAAATTTGGGCCAACGATCTTTATGCTGGTGCAAAAATCTTAGAAAAGTGAATTGATTGCCCTCTGGGCACAAAGCTTTATTTCCTTTTTGGCCCTGCACAGACTTTGGGTGAATTCTTGGTAGGCAGCTATTGGCCTGTGCTGAAAGAGTGTAGCAACCCCTCAATATGCAGAGGTAGACTGAAAATTGTAATAGCTAAATGGGATGTTGTTAAGAATTTTAGATGACATGCAATGTGTAAATGGCTGTAATTTCCAAAGGGCGATTCATTTCCAATCAAACATGATATCTTCCCTCACAGAAGCATCACAAATTTTCTGCCCGTAACATTTCTCCCAAACACCCCCACTGCTCAGTTCAATGGCAGCTTTCCTGGCAGTGCCTAAGCAGGTTTTACATTTTCCAGTAGATGCAGTGTCAGCCCAGCTGCTGCCTCGGAGAGCTTGGCTGCTGTGGCAAATCTCTGTGCTGGAGGATAGCTGTTCTGCACCATGCAGGAGATCTGGGTCGTGCAGCACCCACTGACTTGGAGCATGTTGGATATTGGGAATCTCCTCTGAGTGAGGCAGCCACTGCTCCACAGCCACCTCCCAGTTCCACCTTATCACCAGCTGTAAATAGGGTGTTGCTGCCTTTTTTTTTTTTTTTTTTTTTTTTTTGAATTTTTCACTTCTGGTTTCTCCCACATGGCTTTTGGGGAATACAAAAGGATTATGATTTTTTTTTTTTTCAATGTAGATTTGTTACTAAAGAAGAAGAAAAGGATACAAATCATGGGGCACAAAAAAAACCAAAAAAACACTTGATGAAAAGGAAACCTACATGAATTTCTTAAACCACTAGAAAACAACACGAACACATTAAAAAAAAAAAAAACAGTATTTTTTGGGTGTGTGCAGGTTTTTTCATCTGGCTTGGGGGAAGATAGATGTTACATTAGAGCAAATTCATCCTGATAAAGCACAGAATTTTTTTGACAAATGTATTATCTCTTTAGATCATAGGATTAATAAGATACATCGTCCCCAGGAAAATATGTGCACTCATGGAGAACCTCATTGACATTGCTACAGAGAGGTGAGTTCAAGAGGCCAGACATTAAAAACAGTTTTTTGAGGCTGCGAAGACTAAATTTTTACTTGAAACCATAGAAATTTGCATTTGTATCCCTCATAGTGGGTGACTGTACACTTACCTGAGTTACATGCACGTTTATTTGTGTGAAGATTCATATGCCTGAAAAATGCAGATGTGCTGCAAATTTGACTTCCAGAGTCCTGTTTGTTTCTGTTGCGCCTGGGGATGCTGAGGAATCAGGGGATGGTTGTGGCTGGAAGGGATCTCTGCAGATCATTGAGTCCATCCCCCTGCCAAGGCAGGGGCACCTGGAGCAGGTGACACAGCACCATGTCCTGTGTGGTTGGGGACATCTCCAGAGAGGGGGTCTCCACAAACTCCCTGAGCACCTCTTCTGGTGCTCTGTCAGCCTCAAGGTAAATGCTGAGGGTGCTTAACTGTGTTATGATGGTTTTACTTAAAAATCATTCAAGTTATCCTTATCAATATTATCAGTATTTATAACGGAGATGGTATGATGGAATCTGATACTTCTCCCAGACATTGAAACATTTAGGGTTGTCTGGGGATTCTGCAATGCTCATGATAATCATGAAACATTTATTGTCTTTATCTGCATTTCTAAAATTCATCAATGAATAAAAACAGGAGAATCTTTAAAAAAATAAAATATTATCCTGTCGTAATTTGTAGCTGCTTTCTTTTATCTATTTAAGATGCTTGAATTCACTTTGTTAGCAAATTTCTCTTGACAAGCACACCTATTTATTATTACTAAGCATCCTTTTTAGGAATGTCTGAAATGACACATGTATTGTTTTAAATAAGATCATAGAGTTAATTTTTAACAAGGCAAGCAATGTAGTAAGAATAGAGTGAACAAAACATAATTTATAGTTTTATACCATTCGTCGGGATCATTTTATTTGCTGCCAGCATATGCCAAATGCAAAAACATTTTAAATTCAATTAAAAATTTTAAACAATATTAAACCTGTTGTCATTGAAATAATAGAACATATATGCTTCTAGGTATTGTGTGCATTCCTGAATATTTGCATACCTTCGAGCAAGGAGATGTCACTGGGAGAGCAGAGGTGTGTGAGAACTTCACCACACTGCAAAGGAGAAGGAAACAGCAGCTTCTGCATTCCCCCCACTCACAGTGACACAACTTCCCTCTGCCCTCAAATAAACATTTCATTCTCCTCTGGAAAAGGAAGTGAAAGAAAAAGCACTGCATCCATATTTTGTGTTTTATAGAGAAATTATGATACCACAGCCACAGTGTATTAGGTGCATGAAGAAACAGTTTTATACTTATCTGAGTGAGTTTTTTTTGTTTTTGTTTTTGCTTTTTTTGCTTCTTTTTTCCTAGCTTAGGACGTTTTTTTATTATTATTTTTAATTTTTTTTTAAGAAAACAATTGCATTATGCTTCATGATATCTGTGTTATTGCTGCCTCACTAGATAGGATTTTATCACTGCCAGGGACTCAGCTGTCTTGCTGAGTTACTGTCAGAGCAAAGGATATTTTAAACACCAAAGACCTGTTTCATCCTGAATTTGTGGCTGGTCAGAGTTTGAGTTTGGGTACCAGCGCCACCTCAGCAATTTGAAACCAAGAGCATGACCTAGAAGAAATAAAGTAGTATGTATTGTCTTAAACTCCTGTTTAGTAAAACACTTAAGTGCTTATTAACATTAAACACGCCTGAACCATATTAATTCCTTATTAATTGCTGATTTGTTAATTTCAGTGGTTTTATTAAATTGAAGACTCAAGAAATGAAGAGCCCCCATAGGATGGCAGGACTAAGGAAGATCCATACTGAATAACTGAGCTAGTTCCCCTAAGGGCTCACAGCTCCCTGTTTACTCAGGCACACACCAACATGCAGATTTCCTGCCTGGTGTACTGCAGTGCATGGGGAAAATCCCAGATTATTTGCTACCAAGATGGTACCTTTGATGTGATACTGTGCAGAACCATCCAAAAGCAATTAATGCCCTGAATGAGGCCCACACTAATGGGGCTGTCTCAGTGTAAATCTTCACCATGGTCCAACGAGAAACAGTGTTGATAATGCTACCAAAGGTTGCGATGTTATTACGGGTTTTAAACTCAGATTGTGCTCTGTTCCTTTGCCTACATTGCTTAATTCTGAAACTGATGGTTGGCTAAGCAGCAGATGGTAGAGACTTCTGCAAAAGCATGCTATTTTCAAATTAACTGAAATACACTGAATGGGGCTGAGCCATAGAGCAGTGTTGTAAATTGTAGCTATGCACACGTAGATATGCAATGAGGAATGCAACTTCCAGGTTTCTAGCTCTCAATTTAGCTTTTGTTCTCTGTTCCATTTCTGGAATAGAAAATCTTCATCAGTTTATGATTTTAGGTTCAGCAGAAATGGGGGAAAAGATATCTGGATTTAAAACACTAGCAACAATAATAAGAATTTAAAAATACTTTTAAGAGGCAACATACAGTAGAAATGGAGAAATCATTGTAGAGGATACCTCTCAAGCTACTATAAATATTTGTATTTCTGAGGAAAGGGCAGTTTCTGAAAAAAAACAAAACAACTTCTTGAAATGCATTTGGGCCTTTGGAAAAACAACAGAGGATGGAGAACTGGCCAGTGTTCAGCACAGGTACAAGTTAACAGGGCTCCCATAGACACAGGATTGACCAGTTTTAATCAGTATATTTGCTGGATTTATTTGCCTTGTAAAGACTCAAGTGAAGGTGTGTACAGAACACAAAATAAAAGGCAAAAAATACGTATGACAAAAATTTTTGCTTAGTCAAGTCCATGGCATCCTCTGAGGAATTCTGGAGATCTAATTGATTTAGGCAATTAGGGGGCAGAAATCCAAATATACTCAGTTTTGAGAAATTTCCCACAATGTAAATTTTGTAGAATTATTTGCAGTATTCATAACCATTGATTGAATCCTAAATTAGCTACAGAGACTTGATAGAAAGAACCTCAGTGAAAATCAGATCCTACTGAAGTCTCTGGGAGTTTTGCCTTTTCTTTCAGCGGGGATAGAGTTTCCCCACGATCATCATTACTGCAGACAGCTCAATAGAAAAGGCTGCTCAGTTCACAGCGGTGGTCTGAGCAGCCAGCAAAATGCTTGGGTGAATAAAGAATGGGTTGGAAAATAATATTGCAAATGTTATGATACCCATCAGTGATATCCTCTTCCCTTGAATACACTACTGAATTCATACCTTTTTTGCTTGAAAATATACATCATAAACAGAAAGAGTAAAGCAATAGTCATAAAAAGTGTCCAGAAGCATAGACAATTTCATGTGCAAAGAGTGAAAATAGGGGAACTTGTGTTAAATGAATGAGAAGATAAGTAAGGTTTTGTAGGAAAGGAATGATTTACACAAGGTAAATCTGATTTCTTTCTTGGCTTTGTCCCATACTGCAAACAGAGAAGTGTGCCAACAAGTTGAAAATTGATAAGGAGGAGGTTTTGATGGTATGTAGGGATAGGACTTAGAGCTGGAGGAAGTCTTTGGAGTGAGAAGTGTGGCAGGATTAGAAAACAAACCAAAGCTGAACATCCATGTTTGCAAGGCAGGTCTCAGAGATGCAGTGAAATAAAGTAGGAAAATCCAAGCTAATACTCATCTTTAGACAAAATTTTCTGTCTCCCTTTTGGATAGTGATGATTTTGTTGGTTATTTTTTTCACAAATCCTGGAACCTGCTAGCTGGAAGTGGCAATGGGGTGGGATGCTGAATTAGGTCCCACGCTCCTGTGATTTGTGTAACCTCTCCCTCCAATGCCTGGGGCTGTCATGGGGGTGCAGTTTAGGGGAGGGAGTCAGGCTGCTCCGAGTCCCAGAGTGTCACAGGCTGGCTCTGCCCTCCTGCTCTCCAGACTTAAGGAGCTCTGTGGAAGTTTTGTGCTGAAGGAGGATTCTCTTCTCCCCATCAGAGCTCAGGGAATCCTTAGCCTTTGATGGAAAGTAGGATTTATACTTACGTATTCGTCTTTTGTCTTGGGGCAATAAATAAAGTCCCAAAGTAAATACTGCACACTCTTCTGGTAGATAACTTCAGTCTCTAAATGTCCTATTTTAGCTTTTCAAGTAAAACACATTCTGACATTCAGATGTTGTCAACGTGCAAGTTTGTTGATTTTATAAAATTTTTTCAGTAAGAGTTTCTGGCATATTTTTTATGCTATAGTCCAGTTTTATATAAAAAACAGTAGAAAAACTTAGAATAGCTAGAAATGCTTAATGATTAGGGTGGTGCACAGCTGAAGCATTACCAGTGGAGTTGCTTGCTCACTGATTTGTTGCCAGGTAGCGAGCCAATTAGCGGTGCTGGTTATTATTTACTTTTCATGCTATATATCACTAAAATTGTGCTGTTGATTTATCATTTATATTGTTGTATTGTCAGCATAATTTATTCAGATCATGCTGAGATACCTGGGAAATTAAGTAATAAAGAGAATGGCATAGTATGCGTCTGTATTCAGAGATATTTACTTTGCTTTTAATGAGAATGCATGTTCAGCTAAAACATAGATCATTTAGCTATTAAATTGTTTTCTAAGTAAATCTGTTAAAAGTTTGTACTTTGGATTTTCTATAAATAAAAAGGCTTGGTTTCAATTCTAATCTGATTTTTACCATTAAATAAGAAATTCTTTACAGATTAGGTTGAATAGCAGACCAACTAATTGTGCCAACTTAGTTGATTAGTGATTTGCAGGAAGCTGTACTAGTTGAGATATTACTGAGGCATCCAGTGTTCTTTATATATTTGATACTACTTCAATTTTTTTGGCAAATGCAAACATAGATTTTTTTAATAAAAAATCTTTCCTAATTGCTTGAATTATTAATTAAAAAGGAAAATTGAAAACCAGTGTTATATAAGAAATAAATATCTTGAATACAGTCATCTGACTAGAAAGGGTCACTTTAGAATGCTTTGACTTTAGAATCCTTTTTGTACACTTTTTTTCTCAGCTGGGACTAGAACTTGTCAGAGGTCTTTGTGTAGCTTCATCTTCTGTCTTTCTTTTAATCCTCCTATCTAACTCTTTTAAAAATCTTTTGACTGACAAATAGATCTGTGTGTGTGTATTCACTAGGTTGGCACAAGTCAGGAATGGTTCTCTCCTGAGTGTTCCATGCAGGAAAAAGGGCCTGGTCCTTCCAGTGGATGGATGTTCTTTTCCATTATGACAATGGCGTTTCTTTTTAAACTTGTGAAAATTAACTTCCAAATGAGGCAATAATTCAAAGCAAAGTAGAAGAAGATATTATTTTCCTTAGGCTAATACAACTCCCTTATCTTTTTCAGATGCTTTGCCTTTAGTTTCTGTTTTCAGTGATAGCTCTAACACACTGGTAGAACCACATAAAAGCCACTTATTTCTAGTCAATCTTGATAAGAGAATCTTTTAAGCAGCTCTATTGACTCCAGAACTTGAACTTTCTGCCAGTCTTGTGTCATGACTTGGTTTTCACAACACTGTTCCTTTGCAGTGAACTGTCTTGGGTATGGTCACACCTGAGAACGAATAAGTCCAAGGAGCAAACATAAGTAATCCCTGAGAAACCATCTAATTTTCTGTTTACTAACTTTTACTAACTTTGCATATGTGGTATGAAGGAATTTTTATATGACTTCAGGAATCAAGAGGAAGAAGTTTCTGTCAAAGTATACAGTCCTGAAAATGATGGTTCTTAATTAAAGTATCTCTGATATTCCCCTGTATGAATTTTGATACATGGTTGAGGTCAGGTTGTGTGATGGTATGAATGAAAACTATCAAAGAAAAAAATGACTATTGAACTAGAAACCATGCAGTAACGAGGCTCAGAACAATGTGGATCAATCCTGTGTCCTTATAGTTAAGAAGTGTGAAGGGAAATTTAAATTATATTTGTCTTGTCTCCTACTGCAAGCAATGAAATACTTTTATTCTTTTGCAGTCCTGTAAAGCAGTAGCACAAGACTGCTGTAAGTAGGTATAAAAGCATTTTCAGAGGCTGAAATCATGGGGGTGCTATGGTTTGTGTGTTAAATTGTCTTAAAGGGTACAAGGTACGTGCATTCAGTTTGATTATCTAGAGGCTGAATGACTTTGTAAATTAAAAACCAGCAGACCTCTAGTGAAATGTTTATTGTATTAGTAAGTAAGGATACTTTTTACTTATTTTGACAACTATAGGATAATTTCAGTTGGAAGTTATTAATGAAATATAAGTTCACTTAAGTCATATTTCATGAAAATATTGAAATCTGAGCTTGAGACAGGCAGCATTGCATGATAAAACATTCGGAGCCTGTCTGTGTACAGACAGAGAGAGCCTGTGTCTGTGTACAGAGAATGGAAAAATCTCCTTTTTATTTTTTTTGCCATAAGATGTGTAAGTCAGCTGGGAGTAAGTGACACTCCACTCTGGAGGTTTGCAGGGTGTCTGCTATCAGGATTTCAGGAGGACAGCAGGTTTTCTGCTTTCCACATTTCTCCTGAAACCTCTGCATGTCATGACGCAGCTGAAACAGAATATAGGATGGGCTGTAGGAAGATGTAGCATTATTCCATCTGTGAGAGGAAAAAAGGCACTTAACTTGCTCTTAGCTGTGTTATTTGAGATTCACAGGATCTCTCCTCACTTGAATGATAAATGTCAAATTCCCACAGAACCCACCCCTTATTCTCTTTAAATATAATGGCAAACATTTGTCCATGGCAGTTAGTGGTTTTTGCATTTTAATGTTATAATATTGATGAAATTCGAGCGCTTTATTTTAATGTTATTTACTACAAAAGTCAATTGCTTAATCAAAAGCTGATTCCTGTAGGCAGAAAATTTGCTTCCCCAAATTCCAGACATTTTAGTGTTTATTCTTTTCAACTTGGATAGCGCATGTTCTGCGTCTTAAACTTCCCTAGTCTATCTCAGGATTTCATTAACATTAGCTGAAATATTAGCATGTTTCTGAATTTGTGTGCTCCTCTGTGCTGCTTCTATTACCAAGCAATATTGTACTGCTCCCAGTTTTCTCAGCTGCCATGGACAGTCAGAACACACCTTGGACTGTCACTAGCACTGATGGACATCTTTTCAGTCATTCTAGATGGACCATATCTGACATTCAGCTAAGATGGTCCTGTGTCTTTAAAAAGAGCTTAATACCATTTTGAATTATGAAATCAAATTAACAGTTGACAGAATGTGTCATGTTAAACTTTTGCCAGTTTCATCTTGGCTTTCCTCTCCAGGAAAAGCCAGTTCTGTACAGAACAGATCTTTTGCAGTCATACACTCTGGCTTCTCGATGAGTTGATTTATATTAAATCTGGGTTGTTTGCCCAAATTTTCTGTACTGTGTCAGGAGATAGGATAAAAGCATAGAAAATACTCAGAAATATCCTCTTGCCTTTTAATCCCTTTATTTCCTATTTATAGTATTTTCTTTGCATTAATTCTTGACTCAAGAGTTTTAGTGACTTTATTCTCCTGATCATGTTGCATTAAGCCTACAGATTCTGGTGAGAAAAACTTGTTTGGAATGTAAGAGTCCAACCAGAAGTTTATTTTGTGTTGAAATAAGAACTGCTAAGGAGGTCATAAGAGCAACTACATGAAGGAGAACTATCCTTCTATAAGCAGAATTGAGAAAGAGAGGTGTCAGGTAGGATTCACGAGAGAGATGAAGACGAGAAGTGGAAATCTAAAAGGGAAGTTTGCAGATTACAGAAGAAAGCAGATAGGATGATAAGAAAGATATATTTCTTTGGGTTGAGATCATGGCTTTCCTGTGATTTATAGACTTTTTCAGAATTCAAAGCAAAGCTGTGCTGACTTGTGGCTGTCAATATCAAGATGTCTCATGAATCCAAACCAGCAAGGTTTATGAAGCTCTGGTACAAAGCATGCCCCATCCCCACCTACCCTCCCTCCCTTCTGAATATGTCTGGAGAATTCAAAACATTTCAAGTTAAATCATTATTTTATAGGAGATCACATAATGAAATCAAAGCTGAAGGAGAGTTTATCCTGTCTCTGACTTTTTTTCCTTTATCAGGATGACTCAGGCCTGGATTTCTTGAACACGACAGAACAGTAGTTCATGCCTCCTCTCTTCATGCTCCCAGCATTGCTGGCTCACACTTTCCTGTGCAAAATCCTTCCCTTGGATGTACATCCAGGACAATGTGTGCTGTACTAAAGCAGATCTGTTTAGGTGAGGCTGAAATCTGAGGTCAATAAGTCTTTAGGAGAGAAGAAATCTCATATTTTACTCTATAGTTTTTTAAGGGGGGAGAAAAGGTGGTATTAAATATTGATGTCTAGTTGATTTTATTGCTTCCATTGACTTTTACTCTTTCCTATTCTTTCTTTGACAGATGAAACAAAAGTCAGACTGAGTTTTAGGAGAAACGCAGACATGTCTGGCTCAGTTGCCAAATTCTAATGTGCATAGCTGCTCAGGAACCAAAGGTCATGTTGATATGCAGTAGTCTGAGCTCTTCCCTCAGAAGCTCATGGAGCCCTAATGCCAATTCATTATCTACTGGATCTCTGGAGATCAGTGGTGTGGCTGTTCCAGTGTTTTCAGGGTAGGTCTTAATGGTTCTCTGAGGGAAAGTGTCAGAAAAAGATGAAACCTCTGCTTCAAGTTACCACTCTCAACCAGCTTTTTAGTCACTTACTATCTTAGCTATTTATATTTGCAGTACTCTGGAAATGCTGAAAAGCATGAAACAATAAGTGAAGGGTTAAATTAGGAAACAGTGCATTATTTTGTGCACTGTACTAGGTAGATTTATATCTCTATCATTTTGTTCTCATTCCAAGATGAAGTGGAAACTGGGCAAAGAAAGATTAATGGTCACCAGCCAGGGACGCAGTGATTGGAGTGATGTTGCATGTGTTAGTGTTGGTCCCAATTATTTCATTCCATGGCAGGATTTAGTTACATACCTGCATTTTGGAGAAGTCTTCAATTTGTCATTTGTTGTGACAAGGTGAAAGTTGTTCATTTAGTTCAACCCAAATCTTCTTTATCTGGATAATTCTTCTTCATGTTTAATTTCCAAAGACAAAGCAGAGGTTGTCTTTGAGGATGATATTAGTTGTGCCCAGTGATTTTGCATTTTTCTGTGCTTGGCTGTTTTTCACCATAGGTGAAGAGGAAGCCAGGGTAGGGGTGTGTAGATCTTGGCTTCATTTTCTTGCCTTATCTGGAAACTCTGATTATCATGATTTTGATTTTAATTGTGACTATCTGCTGCACAGTCCAGCTGCTTCACAGTTCACTGTTAGTCCATTTTGCCTCTTCCCACAGAGGAGGTTAAGGGCTGAAAAATGGGTTTTTGTCACCATTCATTAAAATCCTTATCCTGTCCTTCAGCTTCTTTAAAAACATTCTTTCCCTTAAGTCTCCTGGTTGTAAGAAAATCACTACTAAAGCAGTGCCTGCACTAGATTATTTCATTAGTGCTACTGGATACTGCTACTGCTTAGCTTAGCAGCCTTCTCCTTCACTGAGGATGGTCAGGCTATTTCCTTCCAAAACGTACTGAGCATATATCTGCTCTGTGATGGGAGATGGAAACTGGTTTCCTCAAAGAATTGAGAGCTATATGTTTGATAAGTAATTGCTGACCCATCCCCTTCCCAATTGTTGATTTGTCTTCTGACTTTGTCAGCTCTTGTAACTCTGTTCTTCCATCTTGTTCAGGATCACAGTTAAATTAAAAAAGCCTGACATATGAATAATATTTCTGCTTAAACTGAAATAATTCACCTCATGTGGCTGCTAACCAGCTTCAGGAAGTAACAAACACAATGCTACCTCTATTACAAAAATCACCTGCTAACCTGGGAATTTGGTCCCACTGGGTGAAGATCAAATGAACAATATTGTCCTTCTGCACTCAGCCATGCGTGTCCTGTGTACACAGTCCAGAGGGGAGGTGTAAATAGGCAGTGTTTAGGATCTATGAATTGTTAGCTTATTCTTCTGAGCAGGCCAGTGTGCTCAGGGTATAAACAGATCAGTCTCCACTTGATCCTCTGCACCTTGTGCTTTTTGACATCACCATAAATTCATATTGTAGAAAAGAAATGGCAGAGCTTTGGTAGCTTTGCCACAGTTTTATTTTGCACTGACTGCAATATTCTGTTTTTTCCTACACTGCTGTAGTTCTGCAGTTTCTTTTATCATTTTGGTATTGAAGCCACTGTTGCATACTATGTTGTTTTTGTTAAAGCATCAGTGGTCTTTTCATTTACCTGTGAAGGAGAAAATGACTGTGTTAACATGTGTTTGACTGTGCTGCAGGGTCTCTCTCAAGTCTTGTCACCACTGAATATAGGAAAAGCCCTCAGAATAAAAGTAATTTTTAAATTCTGTGGGTTTTCCTCATGCTATAAAAACTGTTAGAGAAAGAGTTTAGTTTTTGTAGTTTTCTGTCTTACTCTTTTCCTGAAGGATACATTATCTCCACATCTCTTAATGGTGTGATAGCTTTCAAATGTGTTGTTGTCTGAACCCTTGATTAAACAAAATGGTGCTGATTGCAGCAGGGTGGCTAAACGTGGACAGAAGTGGCTATTGCAGCCTGCTCACTACGAAGTCATTTATCAAAGTTTTATCTGATTTCAGAGGCATTAGGTTTATCAGTCACAGTTTATAAATGGCATGTCATCAGCATCAAACCAGAGCAATGCCTTGCTCAAGTGCTGCTGTAGAGCAAGTGTAAACATCCCCTGCAGATGCACTGTGTCCTTACACCAGGAACTGTGTCATGCACCATATTGCAACCTTTAGCTTTTGGCTTAGCTCTGGAATTGCTTGGATGTTGTTGTGTTGGTGATCAGAATTTGATTTCTCCTTCTCACCCAACCTAATAATGTTAACAATTGAACTGTCAATGAGAAAAGTAAAGGCATTTGGTGCAGTGTGCAGAAATATGCAGTGGAAGGTGCAGAAATACAGCTGGAAAAGTTGAAGGTGTTGGGGGCAGCAGGCACTGAAACCATTTGACATTCAAGTGCAAAATGGAGGGGGTTTTATTAAACCTATACATCAATTTGAGCCTAAATTTACCTTGGTGTTCTTTTAACCAGTGCTAAAGATGTGCTAAGCCCCAGCTAGACAGACACCCTGAGTGCTCACTTGGTTTCTGGGCTATGTTTTAAAAATTCCAGCACTCAGTTCTGTATTTGCAAACTTAAGCTCCAAATCGTTTATTAATGTAGAGAAGATTGTTTGAGACCCTTGAAAGCATACACAACTTCTTTAAGTGATTGTGAAGGTAAATCTTATTGTCTGGGGAAATGACTTCTGCACAGCTATTTCTTTTTTTGCTGTGCTGAGTGTGAAGGCATTACTCACTTTAATAAATCCTACTGTATCTCTCAGTCTGTGTAGCCTGATATAAATATCTCCAGTTATGTCATATTACCACCTTTGTACAGCTAATGTTACATTCTTGATGACTGGTGGCTGATAAATGCAAAACCTCATTTGGTTTGTGAGTGATTGAATGCTAACACTGTTTAGATTTCTTAATATACTTGTATTAGCATGAATAAGTAATGAGCATGCCAGGCTTTTTTGAATATTTGATTGTATCTTTATAATGGATTTGTGTCTCTCTCTTTGTGCTAATGTCATTGTAACTTTGTTGGTGTCATAACTCCAAACCCTAGCAATCGATCTTTATCAGAATATCTTAAGTCAATTACCCTCTCATGGCCAAATTACTGTGTCATAATACTTTTCTTATAAAAGTGTTCTGCATATTGCATTTAGGATACAAATAGGTACTAATTCTATCTGCAGTATATTCCTCATTTCCTCCTTATGGCTACTCTGAGCATGTCGACCTGCCCTGTCTCTAAGCACATATATGCATACATGAAGCATTAAAGCTTCTCCTAATTCTGCTCTTGATTAATAGACTGGCTGACCCTTGCTACTCAAATTCAGCCATCTCTCATGTGCCTAGACTTCTGCTGCTTCTAAAGGAATTAAGCCCTAATGTTTGCTGTTTCTTGGAAATCATAATCCATCATTTTGGATAGTGACTATTGCAGGGAGAAAATATTAGTTTGCCAGAGACTTCTAGTTATTCCATTACCCTAAAAAGACTTGCACCTGCAGTGTAGTGGATTTTCTTCCATCATCTTGTGTCCTGTTTGCTGACTGACACACTTAATAAGTAAAAGAATTGGAAGAAAGGCTTGTTAGCTTATTAGTGGTTGCCAAATATATGTTGTTATTTCTATGTAAACATACCTCAAGGGGAGATTGCTGGACCAGTAATTCTGGCATGAACAGGGATTATCTGGGCATGCATTATTCTGTCTCAGTGCTTCTGAATTTATGCTTCTGTTCTGAGGGTCCCAAACAGTATTTTTGGTAATGGAAAATTCAAGACCTGTTCTGTGCACTTTGGTTCATAACAGACTTAAAACACTTCTGCTTCATGTCAGATGTTGGATCCATACTTCCACTGTTACTACAGTATAGCTGAAACACAGATCCAGCTGCTGTATTTGATTACTGGGTTTTATCAGCAGAACCAGTATGAGCTGGAATATAGCACTACCAGGGATGGATCTGCCTCTGCTCTTTCCTTTAAAGTCAGCAAACCAAAATGCTTCCCATTTTTTAAGCTATATTAATCAAAATACACTAATAATAATGTAAAGCAAACTAACTCTGTAACAAGGCACACACAGATCTGCTGAATGAGGGAAAACCTCAAAAAAATGGGATAAAAATAAATTACTTCTGCCTGCCAGAGGCTGGAGAAAAAAATAGTGCTTCTATTTTGCTTTTCAGTCCATTTGCTTAGTGGCTTCTGGATGAAACCAAACTTCACAGAGTTTCCCCGATTTCTAGAAAATTTCTTTTTTTTTACTCAGATCCTCAGGTTGGATCCATGATGTTGCAGACACCACCTTTTTTTTGTGGAAACTTCCTGTCTGGCTTCTTATGTAATCAGTGCCCTCACTGTCCCCAGTGTCCTGCTCTGGCTGTCATTCCTGGGGGCTGGAAGGACAAGCTTCCTGCCTTGCTTCTGCACAGGGTTCAATGTGAGCACACAAAGCTTTGGAACCAGGCAATGTCACAGCCTTCCTTTGGTACCCACCCACAGAACATCCCAAATGAGCTGTTTGCAGTCCTTGGATGGTAAACTGAGAGCAAATCCATCAGATTGTTCTCTTTGTCACAAACTGTCACCTGGCAGGATGGGCAGCACAGCATCTTGGTCTGCCTTGTATCTCAAAAAGAGGGTATAGGAAGTTTAATAACAGTGAATTTTAATATTCTAGGTAACGTAATGTAGGAGAATGTTGTGATTGACAAATGAGAACCTGAGAAAATGGCCTTTGTGCCCCAAAATTTTGTCCATCATCACTGAAGAGAGGAAAAATGCTTCCTGATGGTTTCCTCTTTATATTCCAGAAAGAAGTTGTGGAGCATACTTGCTGGGAGAAGTCCATGAAGATGAATCTCTGTTTTCCTGCAGACTTAAACATGTGCTATCAAGGTGTGCCAAGATAAGCTCATGGGACTATTACAAAGAGCCATAATGAAAACATCTGGAAACACCTCAGACTTGTAGTGATTAACCCGAAGATGGAACTTGGGGAAAAAAAGGTGAGCCTTCCTCGTCTGTTTTCTTTTATTTGGAAACTCCCACCCCACCTTCCCTTCAGCTTGCAGCCTATATTCCCTGCTTGCATTCCCACTCTGCATTCCTTCTTGCGTGCCATTTGTTCAGGCCTGTTTCCCATGAATTTTTAGTCCACGTACTTATGTCCCATGTTTCTGACACAAGCAGCATGGCCTCTGGAGTTTTACAGGTCTTGTCCTATTAGAACAGGTCATATATTTTGTAGTTTATAGAGTTATGTAGGAGAATCAGAAGGGTCACATCTTCTTGTGTTTTTCCACAGAAGAAAATGAATGTGGTATAGTTCATATTGATGCCAAGTACATAATCATATTTCCCTCCTACATAGGAAAGCTTAGCCTCAGAATGTTATGGTAGATGAGCAGATGCATTGCATGGGACGTTTTCCAGGTTCCTTTTTAAAAATCTGAGTCACTCAGTGTTTGCCATGCAGAGTCCTCTACTCTGTAACAGTGTCCCTGGACCATTTGAATGTGCACCAGGAAACATGCTGAGAAAATTACTAGACTGAATAGCAAATCTTTAATAAAGTTTGTCATTCAAGTTAACAAAGTGACAAGAGTGCCAAAGGGGGGAAAAAAAAAAAGTCTAAAAGTAAGGTTGATGTTTGTACCCACTTTTGGAAAAAGCCTTGCACTTTTGCTTCATGGAATACACCTGGCCCTGCCCTCTGTGATGGCATTGTGTGGACCAGCTCTGGTGATGTGTTTCATAAATGTGCTCATTTGAAAGAGTGATAACTGAAATTGAGCTAGTGGGCAGTCTCCGAGCATTCCTAATTGGACAAAATTTTGGTGTTGCTACAACTTTTCTGCAATGCTTTGTATTTGCTGTGTTGAGCATTTCTCCTTTATGCAGGATGAATTTTGAGGATCCCTTCCTCCCTATGTACTTTCCTTTTCTTTTGAAGTACTGTGCAAAGAGGCATCACTGGGTGTTGTTCAGGCATGCAGGGTCAGCTCTCATCTTTGAGGAGTTATATTGCAAGGAATATCCTGAAGTTTACTTTTTTTAAAGACTCTTGTCTCCTTACTTCAGTTTACCATGCAAATAGTTTCCCATTAATGATGATTTCAGTGTTGATAATCTCATATTCCATTAATTCCCTGAAGATTTCAGTGAAGTTCTCTCCGGTGAAAACAAATTCATTCTCTTAACTTTAGAGAAAGAATTTCAGAACATTTTGTAAACATTTGATCAACTGTGTTTATATGAATTTTGGGAACAAAAATTTATTAAGAATGGTGCATGGCTTTAAATAGCATGATAAGCTTACAGATCACAAGAAGACTTATGAAATTAAGAGTTTTATTGTGTCCATATACCTATAACTGTCCTTGCACATCTGTTTTGTATTTTTGTATTTTCCCAGCACTTTCTGAGCCACAATTCCAATTGTGGTTTTATTAAATGAGGTAGAAATAGATTACTCTAGGTGCAGGTGAAAGCAACATCTGGCTTGCTAATGTTATGATTGTCAGAGAATAAGGACAGCTTTTGCTCTCTGATTGTATTTTTTTACTTCTTGTCTTGCTGAAAAGAAAAAAAAGAAAATTAAAAAAAAAAAAGTTTCTTTGAGGTTCTTTGTCTGTGAAAGGGCTCTATGAGGATGTGCCCTTACAGAATTTATTTCTGAGTACCTTCTTAAATGCTAGTAACCCCAAGATACTTCAGCCATAGGAAAGAAATCCTAATTTCTTAAGAAATTGATAGCATTTCATTTGCGCTGTTTGAATACTTTTCTTCAGTGGAAGATTGAAAGCGGCATTTTTACAAAGAAGGGTTGACAATGATCCCACTTCTGTGGTGCAAGGAAACTTCCTAATAAATAAGCCTCCCTGGGCTCTGTGATGCCAGTGGCTGGCCCTGGCAGCTGGCAGCAGCTGGAGCAGGATGAGCTGCTCTGCCTGGACAAACCCAGCCCCAAGCCCAGTGCTGCAGGTCAGCCTGGCACAGAGAGCACCAGCACTGGACTCACAGCCTGAGCTCTTCCTGCCTCCTTGAGTGGTCACCTTTAGTGTTTGCTTTCATTCTGGTTGCTGTCTGTCCCATCTGATGAGGGAAATTGCTGCCTGCTCTTCCTCCCTGCCATGTGCCTTCTCTTGGGGCGCGACACGGTCTGTATGGCAGAGTTACAGGACTTGAGAACAAGACCCAGGTGGCTGAGGGATGATAAACCTTGGAGCTAGGTAGTCCTTTAGGTAGTCCTGGATTCCTGGCTCTGCAGCAGCCCACTCTGTGAGCTTGCTTTGATGCCCAGACATTAGCTAGAAATCATATACTCTTTTTTTTTTTTTTTGATACCTTTTAATTTTTTTCTTTAATAAAATGTGTTTTTCTTGTCAAATGTTTTTGAGAATTGTCAAGATACTGTATTTCCCTCAGTTGGAAAACTTTATTTAATTTAGTGGTATGAGATTTGTTAAGTTTGAAATTTAGTGTCTGTTTTCCTTTGGAGCTTATGGATGTATATGTTGTAAACTTCTCTGGGTGAGCAGGACATTTTTCTCAAGTGCCTTGGTAGAATGTTTTATCCTGTATTTCCTGGTTGAAAATTCCTTCTCCTTTTGATTGCTGAAAGACCGTTTATCAGCTCTTTTTCCCCTCCCATGATTTGAATGCATGTTAGGGAAAATAAAGTAACAGCCTGTCCTTTTCCATATTTAAAGATTTTTAAAATATGTTTAACTCCTGGAAGAAGTTGATATTAAAATAGAATATTGCATGGAGAAGCCACCTACAGATATTAGTTCTCTGGTAAAAGATACAATAAAGGAGACAGTGACTTTGTCTTTCTTGATGGGGATATATACTAGGCATTTCCATGGTGATTAGTGTTTTATAAATGTCAGAGATAAATGGTCACAAGGAGCTGCTGTAAACAGTAATAAGTGTTGAAATAAAGGCTTAAACAATTCTTTGTTTTCCCTTGTGATTCACTCCCTGTGAAACTGCAAAATGTGGACCTCCCAGACCAAGCTGAAGAGCTCATGTGTAGAGCTTGTATTATTTTCTGACCACCTGACATTTCTATATTTTCACTAATTAAAAATATGTATCACTCTACAGTGGCTCAGATCATTCCAACCCATTTATACATTATAAAGTTGGCATCATTCATTATCAAAATGTACTCTCCATTTGTGGGAGAAACTCACAACTAGTCCACAGCTAGTGGAGGTGGTAAATGCCTGGAATGCAGAGCCTGCCACTGGAGTGGCAGTGTTGGTGTCAGCTGGCAGGTTACCCTGGGAGCAGAATTGGAATGATGATATTGAGAACAGATATGGAATCATATGATATTACCATTCTGTAATGTAAAGCCCGTTTTACTTTTAAGCCCCAAACTCTATAAAGTTGACCAAATCCCAGACTGTACCTCATAGCTGGCACTTTTTGTATTTGTACCTGCAAGTCTGTGGGATTTGGGAAGGGAAGGTGGTGCCAGTCTGGCTTGGAGCACCTTCTTTCCTAAAGAGGTGTAAATGGAGTCAGTCTCTGTTAACTGCTCTGGAAGTGCTTCTATGCACAAATTGCATTTATTACAATAAAGGCACAGTTCAGGGATGAGGCTTTTCAAGATAATAATTTCTCATTAAAGGGTAGAGCTTAACTCATACGAAGTTGAAAACAGTTACCTTGATTTCCAGTCAAAGTCATCATTGATGAAATCTGTGGTTAATGTTTATCTTGTTTATTCTAGAGCGGTATCTTTTCTGAATTTGCCATGATCAAGCATCTGAATCCTATTTATTTCTCCTGTGATGGCAGTTTGGTGTACAAATTCAGGAAAAAAAGTGTATTTGTGAGTCCAGGATTTCCAGGACAGAATCAAGACCCAGAGCCTGTTCCTGGTCTCACAACAATGTGTGGAAACACTTTGCCAGCTATATAAACATCCTATAAATGAAGAAAACACTTGTAACTTCAGGGCTCCCATGTTCTGAAATCTTATTTCATCTTGTCTCAAGCAGCAGTAGGAACATGAATATTTTACCTATTTTGTCTTTTTTTTTTTTTTCTGCTGTGTTTAATTTTTTAATTGTTCCTTTTTTTTGTAGACACCATAGGTTTTACAAGTGTGTTCAAAATGCCATTCTATATTGTTTAATCCCTCTGGTGGTTACTGGGTTTGAGGGTCTGTAACAAACCAGTTGTTCTTAGTCATTTCCCCTCATTATTAGATGTTTGATGAGATGACTTAGAACCTTGTAAGCTCAAGGTTTTGAGGCAACAGTAACGAAAATAAAAATTACCTCATCTCTTTTTGATTGTTATGTGCTCTGAATTAATTCATACAATGGATTTTTTTATACCAAAGTTTTCTTAAGATATGACAAGTGATTATTTCTTTAAGTATGTACTCTATCCATTATTAAATTGATTATTCAAATCTCATTTAAAACAAGAGGCCAGATGGCAATATTCCAATGTTTGTTGCTACTAGCAACCAAAAACCCCAAACTGAATGATTTTCCATTTTTCACTGTGGATGAAGGCATCTCTTCATTTTACATGCAATAAAAAGAAGCTACAGCTCACCAATTATAAAACCAGATTGTTATACTAATACTTTATAAAAATCATTCACTGACATTCTGTTACACTTGATGACCTCCTGATGTATGTGATCTAATTCTAGGTTTGTTAACTTTGTTACCAATTATAATTTTTAGTTAGAATAATATTGTCAGGAAAGAAAGGCTTTTTTCTTTTTGTTATCTTGCTCAGATTATGAGACTCTAATGAGATTATGGCTATTCTAAGAAAGTATAAGAAAAAATAAAATTAAGAAGGGCTCAGAACATAATTTACCTGGTGGCTGGTACATGTGATTCAAGTAAAAGAAATGTATTTTGAGAATAAACTTCAAAGTGATTTAAAAATGTCCTTCAAAAGATAACAATGGGGGGAAGAGTGATTAAGAGTGACTGTCTTCAGAAATATCTGTGATTTAAAAAAGGGGGACTGAGACACTATCTAGAACTTGATGTCTCACTTGTTAGCATTTAGGAGTCTCAGAGCTGGCCACTTTGGCTAATTAGCCAAAGCATGACAGTGAGGCAGGGACTCTCTGGGTCTCCTCCTTAATGGGGGCTTGCTGTGTAATGGCAAAAAGTGATGTCAGCCTAACTCATTAATTGGAATCAGAAAAGTGATAATGACAATAATAAAGACAAATATGCAGAAATAACTTTTTAATTTTCATGGAAGGGGCTGCTTTGCATACAACTAATTTCTTCAGATGCACTTCTAAGCACGTAAGTATGATTCCTACCTCTGTGAACCTTGTCGCTGCAGGTATGAAAGCAGGGTGTTTTAATAATACCCTGTTGAAGCTCTGTTTTGGCTTTGGAATTAATTGGTCTTGAGTTGCATTTATTTTGTTGCTTCTTGTTTGCTCATGATTCCCTATGAAATCAGTAGTAAAATTCCCACTGACTGTGGCCCATGCCACTGGGCCAGTTTTCCTTGGTTGCTTTATAGGCAGCAGAACTTTTGGTCAACAGTCTGAATTTCTTTAGACACTATATACTTCATACAAGTACTAGATATACACTGTACAACTTATATTTATTGTTATTTATTGAATATAAGTTGACCTTCTGCTTGCCCTGAGTAGGAGATGAGTAAAGGAATCCTAAATGGCTGATGAGAGATTGCTTAATGTGCTATCAGGAAGATCTGAGGGGTTGTAGTAAACAGTGTAGCACAGTAAAGAGAAAGGAGAGGCAATTATGAAGGCACCCTTTTGTTATTTTTTGAATTTAGGAAGAGATTTTAGTAAGTTAAAAATTCTCACAAATAACTTTTGAAATAATGTGCTTGGTAAATGGTAAACATGCTCAGCCCCATCAAGCAGGGACTGTTTATACTCTGGTAATTTCAAGAAATAAATATTATCTTATAAATGCAGTGATGGAAAAATGTGCTAGCATACATGTTAAGTTTCTAATCAAACATTACAAAAATTCATTAATCAGTATTTCATAGTTCATTACAGTCTGACTAATTTTGAAATCCTTCATGTAAATTGATTAAATGTCTTCGGTATTCATACAAATGGGCTTTTGTTTTAAGCAACCTTTACTGTGAAGTTCATATTTCTCCCAGATTGAGTTCTGGTAACATTTGACTGTCATGTGTGACATACTAGACAGTTGCCATTTCACCCCTTCTCCTTCCCCTCCTCTCTGTTCCAAATATCTCATTGAGCAACTGTGAGAAAAATATTCTTAAATCTTCTTTAGACGTACCAGGTCATGGTGACAAAGTGCTCCATCTTCTGCTGTCATCAGTCACCAAAGCCTTTTTTCCCCCTTTTTGTTAATACAACTCTCTTTGTGCTTGAAGGAGCTGCTGTGCTGCACAAACTGCAGGTGTGAACATCTCAGGTAGGTGATCAAGCCTTGTTTTACACAGGAGAACTCACGTGAAAATTACTCTGCTCTCAGATCTGTGTGCACAACCTCTTCACCAGGGGAATTGTCCAGCAATGCATCCCCAGTCCCAGCAGCCACTGCCAAATTCCAGTGGCCAGACACACAGGCACAGCTTGGTCCCTCCCAGGCTGAGCTCTCTGAAAGGACAGCAAAGCCCTGTGAGGGCTCAGATTTTGTAGTTTTATGTAAGACCATGATGGGAGATTAATGGAGCTACTACAGCACATGGTGCATTTTATTAGAGAGACCCCATTCCTTCAGTGTAAACATCCAGCAGCTCGTCTGCATGGTGAGTGCAGAGAACAGTCTCACACAGTCTTCTGCAAAATAAATCCTCCTGAAAGCAAAGTGCTGGCTGCAAAAGTAATGGCAGTGTTCTCGTTTGCTTTACTGGAAAATTGAAAACTTTCCACTGTGAATTTTCAACTGGGTTTTCAAAAGTGTTTCTCACAGTTTAATTATTTCAGAGCTCATCCAGAATAAATGTAAGGGTGGCCTGTATGTGTTAAACTCTCAAGTTGAAATCTGACTCCCAAGACTAGTGTTGTTTAGCAGAGGCTTTTTGAGATAAAATGGGTGTTGAGTTCTTATTCATATGAACAGTCTTGGTTGTTCCTTGGAACTTGTGCTATATAAGAACCAGGGAACAAAGCCCAGTAGATATGAGCCACCTCAGAGATCTATCTGCCTTCCTCCTAATCAGCGTCATTAAAACTGTAAATGTTGGATTCAACTGAAAGAAACTGGGAGGAGTTCAAGGGGATTTCATGATAATCTTTGACCAAGCTGTTAAAATGAGACTTTCAAAGGGATTAGGTACTTGCCTGAAATCCCTTGGAATATCTGTGCTGAGATGTTCACTCTTCTCTCTCCCTGCATTTTGGTGTACAGCTGATACCAAGAGTTGTCAGAGAGGTCATGGGCATTTTGACCATAATGTGCAGGGAGAGAAGGCATCCATCTCTTTTCTGAACTTCTCTTTCTACAGACTCTTTGATCTTAACAGTAAAATTTCATCTGTTTCCTGTCAGGAGAGTCTAGAGAAAAAAAGGGAAAAAAATCCTGGGAAAGGATTATTTCAAGTAAATTGTTTTGCACTTAACAGATCCCAAATTACATTTATTTCTGTGATACTATTCCTGGGAAGTATTTTATTTAGCAAATTAATAAATATTTCAGAAGTCACATATGATAGTTTTATGCCAGTTTGGTGGTTTCTGGAGTGAATTCTCCTTTAAGGTTTGCAAGTCTTATTTCCGCTGGTAATTTTTATTTTTTTTTTTAATCTTCGAGCAGCAGTCTGAGCAGTAACTGTGCAATAGTATGTGCTTCAGCCTCGTTTCCTTTTGTAATTTCATAGCAGGTGCCTTCAGTAAAGATATTGTACTTACAAGTGTAAGGTAAGCAGAATACAGAGAATATACCTTTGAGTTATCTGGTAGAGATACTAACGTGTATGAGAGAAAAAATATTGAAGAAATATGTACTTTTACCTAGCTTTTATGAACATGAAGTTTTGAAACAATTTATCCCTCACTTCAGTAATATTTGTGTCTTTCATAAATCATATTTACATATATTTTATGGAAAAATAGCTCCCCTTACTGCTTCTGTAATAAAAGTCTTTACAAATCTGTTCACTAATAAATTAAAAGTAGCTGGCCCCATCTTTTTGGAAAGTCATAAAGGGGAATTAAGTGCCCAGCTCCTATTAACTTTTGATGATGCCTGAGAAAATCTGCCACATGATTTTTACACAGATATCTCCAAAACTAGTGTTTGAGAGTGTATTTTGATTTTAGGAGCAAGATATTTGCTATGTTACACTCTGCTTTTTGTCTTACAGAGGATCTTTATTTGGTGATGTGCCCATGCATGACACTGTGATGTTTTTCATGTTGGCATTCAGAACTTGCAGGCGCTTTTCTTTTCCCTTTTCCTTTGCTGGCTTTGCCCTTGCAGGTAGCTGCGGAAAGCAGAGATGTACCTTCCTGATTGTTTGATCACACATTGTGTGCCTTTGAAGAAATATCCATTACCCACAAATTAGTGATTTTATTTGCTTTGACTGTAAATATGCTTGTTTCAGATCATGTGACATCTATTATTGCTTACTACTGTGCTTTCACATTTAGCTACATATTCCATGGGCTGGCTTCTCCTACCGGAGTGAGATGGAGAAATCAACCTTGGAAAAAGGAAAGAAAAGGTCTGGGCAGTGGTGATGCTTGGAAGTGTTTCTTGCATGCCATGAATTCCCAGTTTCTTACCTGGCTTGTAGTGGAGCCAGGCAGTGTTATCAAAAAGAGAGGAGAAACTGTTTTGGGCAAGTCTATAGCAGAAGGTGGCACCCTGGTTTCTCCCAGGGGTTTAAAATTGGAAAGGCCATCCCAGTTAGAAATGTTCACGGGGTTTATCTGTTTGCTTTAGGAAATAAAACAAGAACCTGTAAAAATCATGAATGTTGTTCTTCTCCTTCACCGATGAATTTCCCGCCCCACAGTCCTGCGTCTGTATATACTGTAATAATATTATTATTGTTATTATTATTAGTAGTAGTAGTAGTACAGAGAAAGGATGGAAAATAAGCTGGCCAGAGCCCTTCATATTCTGGACCAAGTCTGACTAAACCCACCTCTACAATCTTGGAGGTTTCAGGTTTTTCATGGCTCCCCTGGCATCAGGTGCATCCTTTACCCTTGGTGGTGGCAGCAGCTGCTGGAAACGTGGCTACAGCAGAAATGAAATTGCTGTAGATCTCTAGGCAATGAGCTAAAAATGAGCAATCATGGCCTAAAACAATCCACAGACTTGGGAAATAAAAGTTTCCAAATGGTTTCTTTAATTGAATTGTTGAGCCAGAGATGAGTGTCTAAAAAAGGGTTTATTTTCCTGGATTAAAAATTGTGAAGTAAAGTAAAAGAAAATAAAAAATGGAGGTTTGCCTATAATTAAGATTTCTTAATGGATGCTGGGACTTTATTTTTCCTCCTCTCATCAGACTTTAATTCTATTAAATTGAAAAGCTTAGAAAACTACTGAAATCTGTATACGTGCAGTACCCAGTAGTTTGATTTGAGATAATTTGCTTTGGAAATTAAAGTAAACCATCGGTAGTTTTTCAAATAAAATCAAGAGAAACTTAACAATTTAATGGTGATTTAAGTACTTTTTGTTCTCATTTATACTGGCAAATTTGAGCTGGATTATGTAGGAGGACCTACATATTTAATAAAACATTTAACAAAAAATGAGAAAGTGTCATTTTATCAAAACGAAAAAGTTTCTTCCTGCAAATATTGTCAGTGCACCAATAAGAATTATTTTTAAAGGTTTGGCTTGCCTTTGAATCTAAGCAGCTAACATTCGACAAGGGCTATGTAAAGACTATGTAAATCCAACTTGAATTTCCATTATTAACCATTAATCTTAAAATAGATGAATCCACAGACACTGGAATCATACACTGATGATTTAATATAAATGTATTAGATTTGCTAATAATATTCTGCCAAGGACTGTTTTAAGCATCTAAACAAAAAAAAAAAAAAAAGAAGGAAAGCATAGACTAATTCATAGTAATAAAATAATTTTAGACAGCATCTTAGTTTGGGGAAATATGTTTTCTGTTGCAGATTTTCAAAAGATAAAAATATTTTTAAGTGTTCTCCTTATGCTTCTATTGTATTTTTACTTTATTGCTGGTGATTTCTACTTTTGACTAGCTAATGGGAATGTATTTTCTCTCTGTATTGCTATTACCTCTTCCTGCTACTTTCCAGGTCACTAATTTTTCTGCTTAGAGTTCATTCTGCTTAGACCGATATGCTGTCTTTTTTAATGAGGTTATTTCTGGGTTATTAGCCTTCCTGTTATATGATACCTTATGTGAAAGATCTAATTGATGTAAATCAAACATAGCTCGCAGAAAAAAAATCTAAATGATCCTTTAGATATTTTGTAGTTTCATGTGTATCTCAGAAATTTTGTATTTAAAGCTACTTTTTAGACAAGAGGGTTATATGTGGCAAATAACACAAATAAATCTTTTTTTTATTCGTGCATTAACAGGTTCAAAGAAGTGGAAATTGAAGAAATGCATTGGCATTTTGGTTTGCTGAATAAGCTTTAGATGGAAATTGCACTGAAAAGTATTTAGTGGGAGGGGTTTAATTGCACAGTTCAATAACCTCAGTAGCATTTTTTTATTAAAGCATTCTTACATAAGCCGTTAAGCTTTAGGTTAATTTTTACTGTTATGTTCGGGTTATATTTAAAAACAGAATTTGGAAATACAGCTAAGACTCTGCCATACCTTGTTAACACTTTTAAGTGGATTACATGTATGCTGCCTTTTTTAGAATTATTTTGGATGCAGGTTTTGCAGCCAGGAGGATTGTGTTGTTATTTTACACGAGTTAACAGCTTGTTGTTCGCCAGTCGTTTTGCTTGTGGCAATCCCTAGTGTCAAAGGGAGCTGTGTATCTTTTGTATAAACATTATAACTATATAAGAAAGTAAAATGTGATTTATTCTTTTTCACGTTGGCTTTCCCCTCCTTTGCAATCTGATGATTTTTTTGCCTCTACTGCAATGTCCTAGTTTAGAGATACGTGAGTGACTTTTATGTATGTACTGTTTTATATTCTTCTATAATACCTGTGCATGTTTTACATAATATACACACAAAAAACATGTTGTTTCTTGCAAAAAATATCTGGTACAATATAGCCCAATTTATCTAGCTGTGAATGTGTAGATCTGTATTGTGTTGGATTTTAAAGTTTTCTTGCTAGCTGTCAAGGTTTCTGTTTATTTTTTACTTTGCCTGTGGTTTAGGGTTGGATTATAGAGCAGTGTCAACCTCTGCTGCTACATCTTAGTTCTATTTAATGCATATTCAAAATTGTTTTTCCTTCAGAAAACTGGGACAAAATCCTGTTTTGATCAACTTTACAGTTCCATAATGAGAGATGGTCTCTAATAATAATAATAATAATAATTTAAAAAAGCCTTTCAAGCTAATAGGATGCATTTTGTTCTGCTTTTGCTCAGAGCTAGCAAGTTATCTATCCATTGGTATTCCTGAATCCTTATAACTATTTTATTTCCTGAGAACCTGGGAAATTCCTGATTTGGAGTAATAAAAACACAAAAAAATTTTGGAATACTTGCTAAAACCTGTGCTGATGTTCTGAGCCTGCTTAGTGGCAATAGAGTATTTTATTGGAACCTGAGTGGTGTGTTTTGGAAACTAATCAGATTTATTTAATTTACTTTGTATTTTCACACAAAAAAAATTCTGGTAAATTTTTGATGAACAGCAGATTGTGTGAGCAATTATAGTGAAAAAAATACACAAAACAGAAAATGACGTCAGTGTAAGCAACAATTTGCTTAGTATTTAATTTGCTTAGTGCTTAAGTATTTACTTTCTTGTTGCTAGTGAACACAGAAGAAATCCCAACAGTTCAAGTAAAGACATTTCCCTGCTGAAGGTAAGTGAAATGATGATGATAATGTCAGCTGATTTCCAAGAAGCCAGAGTTTTGTGGTTGTCAAAACCAGACGTGTTTAGGCAAGCAGAGTCTGATGTGGTAGGTTCTTAACACAGTGATTCCCAGTCCACCATTTGGACGTTGCAAGTTTAAATTACTGGCATTACTTTTGCTGACATAATTTTCCTAAAAGTTGCTGCACGGTTCGTGAAATTTAAGAGTATTGACATTCTTGTTGTTTAATTTGAAGCAAGGACCTCAAAGCGCATAGCAAAAAATCTTGGCAAACTGCATTTGATGAATATACTGAGATATGACAATTTGTTTTCTTCCAGCATGTAAATTAAGGGGGGAAAAGGCAATAAAAAAAACAAAACACACCAAAAAAAAAAAAAAAAAGCCAACAAAACTGGCACCTGAAAGTATCTGGAATTCCCTCTCCAACATAAAGTTAATCCAGACTGACGTCTGCTTGGGAAATCTTGTTGCAGGTACATCTGATATAAAACAACTCTCAGGAAAGGTGTTGGGCAGTGGCATTGTCTGGCACATCAGACTGGTGCATTTGTGTTTCTAAAGCTACAGAAAGATTCCCGTTCTGGGTGAAGGCGAGTGAAGCTGTGAGTATTCTGGAAGGCTCTTTCTGCAGCCTCTTGCTGCTCTGCGGTGCTGTGACTGCCAGGAGGTCCTTTACAAAGTCCATTCGTGTTGTACCCATCTTGCCTCTTCCAGGGCAGCAGCTGCCGTGGCACACCCTGCCAGCAGAGTCCCCTTTCTCAGCAGGACAGAGCTGCAGTGCAGGGCTGCTGCATCCTCAGCCAGGGCTGGAAACCTCTGAGCTGGGATCCTTGCTAACAGAGCTGCTTTAGTCTTGCGTGTTAATCCAAGTGTGAAACTGCTCTGCAGGTCACAACAGAACCAGAAAACCTTTAATCCTGAATGGTATCTCTTCCCGTTTGGCTGTGTCCAGCCCTCAGGAGCTGTGCTTTGGACTGCATCAGGAGCCAGGGTGGCTCAGGGGGTCTGGGGTGTGCTGCTCCTGGCAGGATCTGAGGAACCTGTCGGGAGCCTGCGAGAACCCGAACGGATCTGGCTGTGGCAGCACCCCCCCCTCAAAGCTGTGTGTGCAGAAATAGGCAGGAATTCCTGAGTCTTGCAGAGACTTTGGTCCTTAGATGTTGCCATAGCAGGTGTCTGTGCGGCAGGCGTTGAGATCCACCAGCACAATGCAGTTGAAACTGCTTTTATTTCTCATCCCTGGGTGGGCAGTGCTCCCCACTGAGGAAGCCAAGCTCTGATACATAGCCTCAACTGATGGCTTGCTGAGCAGCACATCCTGGGGCTGAACAGGATCCCTTTGGCACTTGTGGTGCCAATGAATCTGCAAGACCTCAGAAAGTGAATCCTTGTAGAACACTCTGTGTATATTATATGTGTGTTTTACCTAAAATTTGAGCTTGCAGGTAATTTTATTTTCAGTATAACATAGTAAATACTCTTCTTAATTAGGCTTTGTGTTTTACTTCCCACAGCAGCTTAGTTCTGTTTGACTGGGGGCTGCTTGCCCACAGGAGTTATGTATGATGGTCTGAAAATAATTTGTTTATCATGTTCCGTTAATTCTAAAGTTTATCTGATAATCTGTTATTTTAGGACTAGTATATTGATAACATAGCCTGTGGTAAAATGCTGCTGTAAAGTAGGAAGTTTTTTATTTATGCCCAACAGTTAATTTGCATATAGTTTCTGTTGCTTGCACACATCTACATGCAGTTGCAAAACTGAGTGCTGGAAGGTCTGTGCATTGCTCAGGGACAAAAGACAGAGACTGTAAAACTTCCAAAGCCTGTTTCCATCTCTTTCTTGTCACAAAGGAGGTGGGTGGCACACTGTCCCCAAACTGGCCCCTTAAGCTCACAACAAGTGTGTCTGAATTCATCCTCATAATCCTTGGTGTGAGAAAATAGTCTGAAGCAGCAAATATTAGTAGCTTGTTTGCCAGAAGTTCAACTGAAAACAAATGATGAAGTTTTAAGTGCTGCCAAGTTGTATTTGTTTCACTTGTTAGTGGTATTAAATGAATAGTTTATATCTGGCTGATAGTAGGGTTTGGATAGTATTAACATTTGGGTCAAACAACGTAGATTTCTTCACAACATGTGGGGAGAAGAATGGTGATCTGACTTTGTTCTTTCCACAATTTTCTGATCCATGCTTAAACAGTAATGAGAAAGTAAATGACTGACTGTTTTTTTCCCCTCTGTGACAATTGAGTTCCTTAGATGTTTCATTACCTTGGCTATTGAAGAGGCAGCTTGTTCATAACTTAAAGTCTGCCTTTGCAGTACTTCAGCCCTCTTCACATGCTTGATGGAATGCCCACTAACCACCACACCTCTGCTGTGCAGCATGTGCTTCCTCTACATTGTAGATTTTAAAAGGCTGAATCTTCAGAGCTGATCACGTAACAATTTTTTGCTTTTTCAAACAGAAAAAAAAGCCATTCCCTTTCATTAGTCCTAGATTAGGGATCTGAGTTTGAATGGGCAGAAGGTTTGTGAGGTTCAGACACTTGGAGTTTCAATCTTACAGCAGAAAAACAGGTGTAATGATTTGGGAAATGTCATTGATGTTTCACCTTCTGCTGGAAACACTTTTGTCTTTGGGTGATTTAAGTTTCAAGTAAATTTCTGGACATTTGGAAGGAATCCTCTATTTCAGTCAGCTTCCATTCCTGTCAAGGAAATCTTTCCTTTCCAAGTAAGGGTGTAATGGAAGGTATGTTTATGAGCTCTTTAAAGTGTGAGAGTGTTGGTGCAAATGTCTTGGGTCTTCAGAATTCAGTGGCGAATCCTTTTGTTTTGTTCGGACACAAAGGAAAGGAAGTTGCTTGCCAAATTTATGGAACTACTTAAACACGTGCTTTTTCAGGTGTGTGAAATAGTTGGCACTTACATCCAGGTCTATATCATAAACTAATAAACCTTTAATCCAGAAGAGTCTTTAAACTACTCTTTCTGAGTAATTTAAACTGTTGTATCTGCCTGCCTGTAAAAGATGGATAATATTACCATTCACCTGGGAACGATCTTCATTAATAAATGTAGATGAAATTCCATTCAGTCTTTTCATCTGTGCTTGATACAGAATTCTGCAGGTGCAGTCAAAGGTGAAATTGGGAGGGAAGAGGAGGAAGAAAGAATTCTAAGTACATAGTAGAAGGTTTTTCCCTTTAGTTTTTAACATACTGACATATGACTTTGAAAGTTCAGTCTTCCTACTGCAGCACCAAAGCTAGCCCTCAACAGGCTCTGATCGTATCAAATGTGAATGTTCTTTCTCCTATGTTGACAGTAATTAAATGCAATAGAGATAATTTCAAACTTGAAAGCACAGACCATGGTTCAGAACTGGGATGTACAGTTTTAGAGTATCCATGTTTTTGTCCTTTATATTTCACAAGTATGTAAAATTCTGGGAATTCTGCCGCACTACTTCTGCGATTTATGTACAATCCAAAAAAAGAGAAGATAATGGAAAGACCTCATCTGCCTGTTAGTAGTCAAAATGATAGAAATCCAAGTCTCATCTCTTGCTCCTCTGTTTAAAGCAAGATTCAGTAACCTGGAGGAGTCCTGAAGATCATATACCTTACTCTTGTTCAGCTCACCTACTTAGCAGAAATAACAATGTGAAATAAATTTCATTTTCTGACCTGTGAAATTCTTTACTTAGTGGTAATAATGCCTTTTATTTCAGGAATGCATGTCCTCCTCCAGTCAGAGAGCACCTCTGTGCCAGAATGTGGCCACTGGAGGCCCTGGTACCATGCCCTGCACACAATATGTGTGTTGTGCCTGTCCTGGCAATCAGCCCTGTGGGAATCTCCAGGGCACAATGCTGGGAGCAATCTGGGATGACTCACAAGTTGTTGTCTGATACGCGGGTTGGTTTGCCAGCTAAAATTACCTCGGATTCATGAGGACACCCAGAGAAGTCACTCTCCTCTTAAAACATGCTGAATTTCATTTCTGTGAGAGCTGAAATGAGAAGGGCTTCTACCACTTTAGAAATTTGGTTGAAATAGGCTGAAGGTGCAGTGGTCAGTGGCATGTCAAAGATGGGCAGAGGTAGTTGCAGAAGCCTTGCTTTGTTAAGGAGGGAGTTTTCTGCCTTAGTGAGTTTAGGAAATAATGAAATATTTCTAAAACTTCAGAAAGAAATTTCCATGAGTCTCCTTTTCCATCTGATAAAAAAGTGATCATTGCAGCCCCCTCCCCACCCTGGATTCTGCCAGAGAGAAGGGACAGATGAGCCAACCGATGAATATTTAGTATTTAAGTGTTTTAGAACTTTAGAATCACCAGCTTTGAGTTCATCTACAGATGATGAAGACACAAGATAATTATGAGTGTCATGTGAAAGCAGATTCTACTTTGAGTTTATAAGCTTAACAATGTGAATATTTTATTTTTTCCCAATATTTTCTAGGGCTTTCTATTGAAGATACTGAATGGACCAAATTATGCTACATGCCCCGTGAATGCCAACTAGTTCTTTATCCACCTACCACTGGAATATTATGGGTCAATTTAGCAAGATCGTTAACAGCAACCATTTTTATTCCCTTTACTCCTATTTCAAATCCCAGAAGATGAATTCTTATGCAGTCAGTTCAAGATGTAGATGACCAATTTATGTTGTAATTCCTAAACCAGTGTGTTTAGAATTTATGCTAGCTATGGCTCACCAGTACTGAGCATTCTGATTCCTTTTCTTTGCTTGAATGGATTCTGGAAGAAAAAAATATTCATTTTGGTTAACCTGTCTTTCAAATATAATTAATTTGTATTTAGAGCATTCAAAAATTTAATTAAAAATTATATTTATGTCAAAAGGTTTCCTGGGATCCTGGGTTTTCTTGCTGTTTTGTACTGTGAGTACACTTCTTCAGAATGCTGCAGTTATTCCACCAGCATGTAACATGTCCTGCAACTCTTAGAGATATCCTGGGAAAGTCAATTCTACCTACTGTTTTTTCCAGATTAGATCGGCTTATAAATTGGTCTGGAATGTGAATTTCCTTCTCTAGTGTGGTCTTTCATTAAAAGCTATCTTTACATCATGATAAAACTTTTCTTTAAAATACAAAATACTTAATTTCATTAATCTATTTAGCAATACCAATATAATGAGCCATAATATTGATTTTTTTTTTTGCTTAGAATTTAAAATCTCTATTTCTTTCCACAGAATTAAATGCTTCAAACTGATACTCAACCTCCTTACTGTCCCCTCTTTAATTTAGTTGTTATAATTAGGCATTAACTGGTGTCGGTGGTATAGCCAGTTACAAGCCATTCTGTTCTGCTTGTCTTGATTATCACAGTTTGGATGTAAAGTAAATTAGAATGAAAGACTATACAGTCCAATTACAGATAAAAGCAGCAAACTCTACTGCTGTAATTAGATGCCAGTACTATTTTTCTTAGATATTCTATCTCTGAGGGCATTTCTTGTAGCTACTTTGCTGAAGCTAATGTTTAAAGATTTTATAAATGCTTTGTGTCTTTGTGGCATCATCTTTGCTCCTTAAACTTTAAGTGGCGTATTTTGATGTGCAAGTTCTATCTCTATATATTCCTTGCCCATGATTCATTTTTATTTCAAGCTGATGTAATGTGTTATCCATATTATGAGTGTGTGGACCTTAATAAGCAGGAGTGTTAAATAGTTATCATCCGTGTACTCAGACCTTTCTAGTGAGGAGGAACCTGCTTTTTGCCACAATGCAAAATAATTCCACCCATTTCTCTTTTGTCACAGCAGGTAAAAGGTGCCTGTGCTGAGGGTTTTCTGTTCCCCACCTGTGTGGCTTCACCAGGAGAGTTTCACAGAGCTGTTCTGAGTCTCCGGTACACCTCATTGACAGTCACAAATGCTAACTGGCACCTCCCAGTTATTCATTAAAAATAATCTTTTGCTTCTTGGGATATGGGGAAGGAAAACACCCTCAGCAGGCGGTGGACTCGAGGTCATGTAAATTTTCTTGACTGCCACTCCAGCATCCTACAAGCCAGCTCCTGTCTTCCTCAGGAATCATTATAATTTGACATCCAAGCACCCGTAAAACAGTGGAAGACAATGTAGATTGGATTGGCTTTGCTATATTTTGCTGAAAAAAATTGTCCTCTTTATGAATGGTAAAAAAATTTTAGCTCCAAAATAAGTGAAAAGTAATGAAACAGATAAGAACCATTTAATGCTTAGGTAGGTTACTGTAAATACAATATTTTTGGTATTTTTACTTGCAGAAAGTTATGTTAAAACAGTCTGTAGATGCAAGAAATACTTTATGGCCAGCAAAAAATGCAAACTCTGCTGTATTCACCTTTTAAGTCCTTGAGGTAAAAAGGAAGTACTTTTCCAAGAATTTAGGGAAAATCTGGTGTTTTCTGTAGCTGATCAAAAGCACCTGACGGAATAATTTTTGTACTGAAAAATTCAAATGTATAGTTTTGTTATGGGAAAAAACTTAGATTCAGTTAACATGTTGCTGGAACACTGCATCACAATAATTGGCTTCCACAGTTTTGTTTTGGCAAAGTTGTTTCAAGTCATTCCAGCACATTCTAAGTATTACAGTTAGTGAGTGTTAGTATTGCATGTGCTACTTAATATTTCACATGCTACAAAATCTAGAACTATTTGTGTCAGAGTAAGTTTACTCAGGAAACTATAGCTTCATGGTTTTTTTTTTTTTTTTTGGTGGTATAATATTCTACTAGGAAATAAAAAAAAAAATATTTTCTAACAATTGCATTTCCCTGGTTTATTTTCCGTTGAAATGGTTGAATAGCCAGTTATTGAGTAGTTTCCTAACTCTTTAGTATAAAATAAATAATATAATTAATTATATAATATAAATTATGTCACTGAGTGTACAAATTGTGAATCTGTAAAGTCATAAAATATCATTTATACATGATAAAACTTTCAAATTAGTACAAGCATGTATCAGTAAGGATAGTAACAGAAATGATCTCAAACAAGGAAAATAAGGAGCATATTGCTCATTATGGGTGAAATTTTCCTGTTGAGAGTACAGTCTACCTGCTTGGATGTGAGGTCAGTGTCACAGAGTCCTAGAGATGAACTAAACCTCTGGAGGAGAGACTGTCAGTCAGGCTGTACCAGTGGTCACTGAAATGGCAACAACAGCTCTCCAACACCACCCGAATGACACGCTTGAAACATCAAAGGCTTCTGTGTAAGAGCTCCACAATGGACTTTACATTGTCTGGAGACAGGAAATTTAAAGAAATTAAATGTGAGTATCATGATATTAGAGACAATTATTGGGCTGATGTTATAGCTGGCAGTAAAAGAGATTTAAAAAACATACTTGTATTATTGATGTTTCTTCCTTACACGCCGTGTTTGGGTACGGTTTTAATGTACCAGTAGAGCATAAAAGACTCACGTTTGATTCTCTAGGGTAAAGTTAATTGGTAATTTAAACAAAAATGATAATCAAAAAAACATTTAGTGAGTTGCATTTTTCAAACCAATGTTAAAACTTCCTGTTTCACAGCAAAGGTACAGAAAATTATATATGTTGATTTAAGGAGATTTAGTTTTACGTGATTAATTTTCTAAAGATCATTTAAGGTGTAAGCAAAGCATATGTTTTCTCGTGAAACTAAATTGGTCCGACCCCTCACTAATTTTGCCTACAATTAGTTTGGTGTAATTATCACAGCATACAATTTAGTCTGCTTCCACAAAAAATGATTGTTCACACGACCATAAAACTCTTTAAAAATTGCTTAATGAACAACTCAGCCATGAGTATGTCTTAATACGTAGAATATGAAGATGCAATAAGTGTACATTGCACATAACAAACTTGGTATAAAACCAACCTCCTGGACACTACAGCGTGGGAGACTAGCACGAGGTCACAGAATGAAAAGCTGTGTCCAAACATGTCAAACTGAAGCAAGATGACACATGCAGGCTAAATCCTGATATCTCCTGATTTCCAAAGGCTTGGAGTTTCCACACTGGTATTAACTTGCTATGAACTAAGGCTTTGCTTTGTTAGGTTTGGTTTGGTTTGGATTTTTGATGGTGGCAGTTTTTTGTTTTTAATGAAAATGGTGCCATCATTAATATGTGGGATTTGGACTGAGTTACATCCTAATAGTTAAGGTAAAACTGATTGGTGCCACTGCTTCCTAAAGCTACAAGACTCATATGCCCAGTACCAGACACAGAAAATTTCATTTGTTTTTTCAGGCAAAGGAAATTGATTAAACTTCTGCCAGACTTGAATCATCCAGCAGTCCAGAACTGAGGATCAGTCCATAGCAAGAATGTTCAGATATCCATGCAGCACCTGCACATTCACCAGGATTGTTTCCTATCATAGTCTTGCTGCATAAATCCACAGAGTTGTTGTCTGATTTATAATTCTTATGCTTTGCTCATAAGAGAAAGCAAGCCAGATTTATTCTGTCCTTAATTCTTACAAAGACTGAGGAGATTTTTCCTTTTTTTCCTCCGTAGACAATGGTAAAGAGAAACACACCAGCTCTCATTGAAACACTTTTCCCAACACCACTCAGGTTCTAAAGCACGAAGAAATAAAAAAAGGAAAAAAATATCTGGAGTTTTACAGGTACAACCAGAGAGACGCTGCCCCCTGAGCTCTCAGCTTTGTCAGAGATGGATCTTTTCCATGACATCTCAAAGGGTACATAGAAAGTGATAAAGAAACTCATATTTCTGTACCCATTGACTTTCAACACAAAAGTTACTGACGGTTTGTCTCCTGTTATGGAGACACTGCTGCTAGAGGGGAGTAATTCCTTGGAACAGGAGCATTTTGTGGGACAGCTCTGTAGATAGGTCTGGATTGACTGACTCTATGTGTGTAGTATAATCCTATTGAAAAACAGTTCCCAAACTTCCAAAGAGTCTGAAATGAGGTTTACAAAGAGAGATAAGTAGTCCCTAAAGGAAACCTGGTTTTTTAGGTAAGGGCTAAACCACACGGTGTTTGTATTGCATCTCCAAATTAGGCAGAAAGAATAATTTCTCTCTTAATTTAACAAGAAAAACTTGAATCTACATCTTAACCTGTGCATTTTCTATAGCATCTATCACCATACCAACATGATGCTGACTTATGATTTCTTCTCTTTTAAAACCTTTTGCTTTAAACCATTTTTATGGGTTGAAATCTGATAATGATTTCCTACTGCCAGAGCATATTAAGAAACCTGTTTCCATTGCCAGTTTGTAGCAGGAAAGATGTATTTGAGCTTCAAAATATTGTTTCTATTCTAAGTTTTGTCAACAGTGTGCAATAAAGTCTTTTGGGTGAGATTTTCAAGATGCACACAATATTAGCCAAAATAGTGTCAGTCATAAATATCCCTTTGTCTTTAGCAGACAAGGAGGTAAATAGTATTTTTTTTTCCTTAAATCTTACTGTCATTTATTTTAGTGCTTTGTGGCTTTATAAGATCTTATTTCATTGGTTGCCATACAGCCAAAACATCTTGTGTACGACTCAAGACCTCTTTCCCTAGAAAACTAATGGAGTACCTTTTGGAAACCTTCCAGCTAATAGTCTGCTCCAGATGGTGTTGCTTGCAACTTCTAAGAAGCACAGGAACAGACAGCAAGTGCCTTATTCTTTCTGTCAAATAAACAATCCAAGTTTTGGTAGGTTGGGATGTGGTAAAAATAAATCAAGCTTCATGAACGTGAGCAGTAAGCTGAACTTGTAAGTAGAACTGTTGCACTTTGGAGGTCGAGTTGCCTACTATCAAGTTCAGAAAGGAATTCCAGATAATACCTTGTGGCCAGCCAAGTGGTAGGCTCAGTTTCTAGCCTGGCTTCTCTCTAAGAGGAAAAGAGCCATGCTTTTAAAAGTGGTGCCTGGAGGTGACAAAGCTAGCAGGGTGAGGGCTGCTGTTTAAACAGCTGCACAGCTCATCTCTTTTGGCAGTTCAGAAACTGGAAGCCTAATCGTGATGTATTGTGGTGCAACTGTGGGCAGGCTGGAAGCATGGGGAAAGGGAAAACCTTCTGTTTGCTTAAGTAAAAGTACATTCACCATGTTATCAAAGGGGTCAGCCTGGAAGTGCAACCAACAATTTTCTTTTTCCTGCTTGTTTATTCCTTGCATACTGTAAGTAAAGATCTATCAGCAATTCAAGAGAGTTCAACTCTGAAAAGTATTGTTATGAGTCTGTTGTGTAGAAAACAATGATATAATTGAGATTATTTGTCCATTTCATAGGAAGAGTCACAATACCTATAAATATGTTGATTTTATCTGTAATTCTTTGTTTTCTTTGTATGTACTCAGTGCATATCATTTCCTTGGTCTCTCAGAAGGCCTCAAAATAGCAGTAATTAATCTTCAGTGATACTGAGTATTCTATTAGCTGTGAATAATAACTTTTGCTTTCACTAAGAGGGGTTTTTTTTAACCTCTGAGGAATGCAAAGTATTGTTCTCAATTAGTTATGATGATGAGAGAAATATAAACTGTAGTCATGGGAAAGTTACTAGAAGAAACTCAGACCAAATGTTTAATTGGCATAGACTGGCCCTGCTCCATATTTTGTGAGCAATTATAGCCACCTTCCTGAAGCCTAGATTTTGTCCTTGTAGACAGTAATTTGAGATATTTTTTTCCCTACAGATGTTTTTTCTCTATGTACTAGTGATTGTCTGCACAACTCAACTGTATCTGGGTATCAGGCTCAGGGAAAAACTCACTCTTTTTGGAGATACAGCAGAGAAGGATTGTAAGAAACTTTCATATTACATAAATAGCTACTTGATTAAGCAAAGAATTGCATTAACATCCATGGCACCTTATAGATTTTATGTTTGAATCTCTCCACAGAAATGAATGGCAAGATACACATAAAAATTATGTTAGAATCAAGAATAGTCCCTGGCTCTAAAGATTTTTTCTCTCTGTCATCCCACACATTACTTTCACCTACAAGAATGACAGTCATGACTATTTATGTTGGAAACTCTACACTTAAGTCTCCTGGAATTTACATGACCCAAATATTTAAACAAATGGTTTTAATATTTTGCAGTGTTTTAAGTATCGGATGGAGTTCAAATTCTTATTGCAATTTGGCATATGAGCTCACCTAATTTCATTGAGGAAATTGGTTCAATAATTAGGGTTGGGAAGGCTGGTTGAAAATTTGTAAATACTGCAAAAGCTTCTATCACATTTAGTAACAGTTTCTTTTTAGAGCAACTCTACTTCTTTCCAACAGCAGAAACAATGCAAGTTCCAAGAGATTTCTAAAAGCATGTATGTGTGTGTATCAGTATATATATATGTGTGTGTGTGTGTGTGTAAAGGCATTTATACATATGCATATGCAGTGTAAATGCACTTGTGTATGTAAATGGCATCAAACCAATGTGAAAAGTAGTAAATAATAGGAATGGGACCAGAATAAAAAAGCAAGAAGAAAAAACAGAAACCAATAACTATTCCATTCATTTTGAGCACACCTAATTGCATTAGGGAAAACAATAAAAAATGTGCTTTTAATCTGATAGTAAAAAAACCCAATAAAATAAAAAATGAGATCCATTAATGAAAATAATGGATTTTATCCAAACTAGCTAAATACTTAGGTGTTTTTTTACTTCTTGATACAATAATTTCAGCTAAATACTGAGTTGCTTTTGTGCAATTAGTACCAGTGTGTAAGTTTAACAAGATTAATTGAGATAGATAGATGGATAGATAGATGGGTACATTATTAAGGATTCCAGGATAGCTGTAGTTAAAAAAAAAAAAAAGAAAAGAAAATAAGAAGCTTTTCATTGGATGGCATCTTCAAATGAAATGGCAAAGATGCTTTGGAATGTGTGAAGTCCTGAGGAAATGGATTAATGGACCAGTAATGTGACAGTACTACTGAAGGGCAGTTTGGTTTAAGAGACACTTCATTTTTGGTGACAAAATTCCTCCTGCGATCTGAGATTCAAGAATTCTTTCAATTGACAAGTTGAAATTATTGTTTTCAGAAGTAATGGATCAGAAACTAGGTTATGAAAATGCATTCACATTGATGAAACATTTTCTGTCTTTACTTTGTCTCATTTTGGTCTTGTGTGTTTTCTTCTGTTTGGTGCTTTGTGTCCTGAAAGAATAGATGTGATTAGAAGTTAAATTTAAATTGCATGGATAAATGATTAATTTATTAGAAATCACAATTCACAACTTAATTTATCACATGCCTCCCTAATTTTTCACATGGTGATTACAAATGGGGGCTATATGAAAAATTTGAGACACACGAGATAAATTGCAAACCCACGTGATAAATGTACTTATCATGCACCTTTTGGCAGCTTTACCTCCTCTCTGCTCGCTCATCCATCTCTCCTGGGACTTATGGAGAAACCTATGAGCAGAGTCAATAAATCACTGAAATTTTAAAATCAAATTCTCCTAGGAATATGTTGTCCCTTTTCTGCCAGGTGGAGATTTGCCTTGTCCAGTGTCACCCCTGCCATGTTTCTGTGCAGCAGTTCTGTGGTCATGGTATGGTCAATGGCTTTTTGATTGTGGAACGTGATGATTCCTGACATTCCAAAGGAACACAGATTTTGCTTTCTCACACTTCTCCTGCAAGATACTTATTATACACATGGAATGAGACATCTCTGTGTGTGCCTGCTCTGGAGCCTAGCTAGTTCTGTGTGTAATGAAGCCTTTCTTCTGGATCATAGTTTAAATTATATTTTACATATTTACGTGACATAATTTGCAGAAGTTAATCACTGAGCTGTGTTCTAACGTGCTTTCAGAGACACTTTTCTAAAACCAAATATCAACTTGTATAAAGAGTCGTTATGCAAAACATATTGCAAATGATTTGACATGATAAATAAATGATTTTAATCTCTCTTTGTATGCAGACTGGGAAAATAACTTTGTACGTGTTTCAAAACAACTTCCTTAACTGGAAAAAAAAAAAAAAAAAACTGTTGAAAGGGGAAAAGGTAAGGGGAAAACTTAGTAAAAATAATTGAAAGAGAGTAGGAATTTTCTATTTTTAACTATTATTGATATTCCAGATATATTACATATTATATATATTCACATCTTTTAAAGTATAATATAGTATGCTGTTGTTCTTATTTATATCATTAGTGTTTACGTAATGTGTGTAATTTCATATATTATGTATGTTTTTACATATTTCAGTATAATGTAAACATTAAAGGAGTAACTTTTCTTGACAATGGAGAGCAGCATTACAGTTCCTCTAAAATTGGTTAGTTTGTCAACTCATTTACATAATATTTTTTTTCTGTGCAGGGAGGAATGATTCCTTCATATTTTTATATTCTTTGGATAGTTGTGGAACCAGATGAGAGAAATGCTTGGTTTGGCACTTCCCCAAAGAGAAATATAGATTTTGATGTTGGCAAAGATGACTTCAGCAAATAGTGCACATAAAAAGCCAGCATTTCATGCAAGTTCATAAGGAAAAAGTACAGAATAGAATAACTTTTATGAAGAAAGTCTATGTCTTACTTGGTGAATAGGTCCCTGTGCTACCATAATAATGCCCAGTTCTACAACTACAAACACTTATTTGTTCAAAGTGAATATTAACATTGTAATTTACTATCTAATTACAATTTTATAGTAATAACTGAAAGTGTGTTGTTAAAAAGCATTGCATTCACTGCCTCACACGCTCAGACTGTTAGCAGCACAGTGTGTGATTTTTGCCAATCTGAAAGGATTCATAGAAAGCATTGATGTGGATTTTTCAAAGTTTCATGCTCAAACCCTTTTATAAAAAAATGTTTTATAAAGCTGGTCCATATGCTCCAATATCACAATCACATTGCAGATGAGGAATCATTTCCATGAGCTTTAATGGAGCAGGATTGAACCCTGTGATCAGTTTGCCTAGCAAGTATTCTTAAAATGTAGTTAGCTGGTGATGATTATTACTAAAATATGGGAAATTATTGTAAAAGAACTGCAAAAATAAGTTTTACTAGGGATATCACTAGTGTGCTTAAAAAAAAGTGTACTGACTTAATCATAATATACTTCAACAGGAAAATTTTCAGAAAGAGTTAATATATTAATTTCCACTTATTTGATGTTGATATAAATTACTGTTGTATTGAATTATGTTAATAACTGTTATTAGCAATAAAAATAATAATTGATAATTTTGGTATGATTATAGTGCAGACTGAAAAATAACTGAGGATTTTCAGGGTGTAAAAATCCTGGTTGCATCTCAGATGAAAGTATGTGGTACCTGCCAATAGATAACTCTCTTTTATGACCTAACCTAGCTAATTATACAAGGATGCTTGTGATAAAGATGAAGTAGGCCTGTAGATTTCTTTACACACCTAGACTGTGTGTGCTGGTGTGTGTGTGTACTTATACATGCCTCCTCAATACTTCAATAAATATCTGTTATGGGCTTTATAGAGCTTTTTTTGTTTGTTTTTCTGTTTGTTTAGATTTTTTTCTTAAAGGCAAAAAGCACTCTTTTGCAACTTAGAACTTAATTTCTTTAATCATAAAGCTAAAAATGCTGTCATAACTCAGCAGCCGATACTTGTTTCATATGCAATATGAAGTATTCAGAGTTCCAGTGATGGTATCAGGTTGCTGCCTGGTAGAGCACACAGTTTTTCCCTCTGTCTGTGGGTAAATGCAATACCAAACCCCAAGCTATTGTGTGCTATTTACAGAAGAAATTAATCATTCATTCTTATTATCAATAAGGTTCAAATGTAAATTTGCCTTAGACACAAGAGTGCTTTTTGTATGATATTGCCCCTGGAAATCCTTTCTGCTGGTCTTGCTCCTGAGAGAAAAGTGAAGGAGCACCATGACCATCGTTTCCAATCTTCCTCTTGTCATTTATGCCATTGCAGAAGGAAAGGCTCCAGAGTTCAGGTGGGAGAAAGCAAGCAGTAGCTTGGGGAATAGCTGATATTTAATTGATTTTTTTTTTTTTTTTGCTTTGCTAAATTGATTGTTTTCTTGCTAAGGAAATGAACAACCGTGCACCATTCTTTATTGTTATCAGCTGATTGTACTTGTTTTACTGCACAATTTTGCCAGAGAGGGTTTTTTTCATATATTGTGCAGTAGAATGAGTCTGAACTGAGTGCAAACGTTTAACTTTCACAATGCAGCGTGCACAACAGCCTATGAGAATTTGCAGATATCTTTGCCTAGATAAGCAGTTTTTAAGCCATCACAGGATATGGAGATTGAGCCTCATGAAATTATGCATGGAACAGACTGGTTTTGTTGAAGAGCAAACTGGCATCTGTGGAGCTGGTTAGATGTAAGGTGGTACTGTTATCAGTGGAGACAGATACAGGTGGCACTGGGGTAGGCAAGCACCTCGAGGGACAGTCAGGGGGATTTTCAAGGGGCAACAGAGATTTTTTGTCATCTAAGTAGAATACAATTCATGAACCAGAACAAAACCAAGCCAAGTGCCTGTGCTGCATGTGAGGAGTGGGGCTCTCTGTCCCTGGGGAAGGCTATTCTTAATTATGAGGCAGCTGTGGGAAGGGGTCCCTGAAAAATAATGTGTGAGAGTCTGATGGGAATCCTATCTTTTTGAGGAGTATAAAATCTTTTAGTAGGGAAATGTTGTATTGCTTCTCATTCTTCAGAGGGACTTTGTTTCTGTGAAAATCCTGCTAAGACAGCTGCAGTCATCAGAGACATTAGCTTGTAAGGTCATCTTCTGTTCAAAATGTTTTGTCACAGAATGGAGAGGGCTACTTTCACTGCCAAGAAGCCACTTTAAAAGATTGACAAGAGAGATTAGAGAGAATACAGAAATTTTGGAAAATGTTTCTTTTAACCTTTTAATACAGTGCCACCTTGGCAGTAACGAGTCTATGGCAGGATTAGTGAGGGACCAAGCATTTCTGGAATTGTGTTCCATTTTTTTCTTTTCTCTTTCCATTTAGGATATCAATTAACTGTAATTTCACCAGAGCAGTAAAGCAAGAGAGTAAACAGTAAATAAGCAACAAGCAATATTAAAAACAGTAATGAACCTTAAGAATATGAGAGTGTTATAATGTTTCAAATGGATTTATTTTGGAGCTTCACATGTTCTGGGAAAACTTGATGACTTTGTGAATGTATTGTCTCATTTTACATTGCAGAGACTCTTTTTATTGGCTCTGGAGGATGACAAGAAACTGACACCTGTGCCCAAAGGTTTTCCAAACCTTGGCATCAACAGGCACGTTCATTATGCAGCAGAGTTGTAGATCCATGTGTCCTCAAGGCAGGGGAGAGGAACAGACTTTACCCTCGCAAGGAAGAACAGGGTAAGTAGCAAAATGGCCGGGGCAGAGGATTTACTACCATGGCTGGTCTTCATGGAAACTGGTGCTTCTGTGTCTGTGCACACTCTAGTAGTGCCAACTGCTAATGGGGGAAGTTTGTTTTGGGAACTGAACACTTGGCACAGGAGAGCTCATCAGAGCTGGGAAACCTCAAGATATTCAATTTCTCTGACAGTTCAATGAATTTTAAAAGTAATGTTTATAGTGCTTTTTAACATGGATCTCGGCTAACAAATTGTATTTGCATACTGAGAGGAGAGTAGGTTTAGGTTAGATATTGGAAGAAATTGTCCCCTGCGAGGGAACTGGCTTAGGTTGCCAGGGGAGCTGTGGATACCCTATCCCTGGAAGTGTCCAAAGTCAAGTTGGACGGGGCTTGGAAGCAACCTGGGACAATGGAAGTTGTCCCTGCCCATAGCAGGGGTTGGACCTGGATGGTCTTTAAAGTCCCTTCCAACTCAAAGCATTCTATGATTTTGGGATGGGAAAGCATTCATTGTTTTTCAGAGGCACACAAATAAAAGCTAATAGAGAAAGGTGAAACAGTACAGACGTGTCCTGCATTGCATAAGGCTTGTGAATACTTCAAATTATCTAAAAAATAGTTCAATGAAAACTTACACAAGAATACACAGTTGTGGAGTCCCCAGGGTTTAGCAAAGGAGAGTGTTTTACCCATTGATAAGTTCAGGGTTGATTTTAAAAATGTCTGGTTTTCATTATAAAAGCATATTCCATAAGCGAACGTCGTGATCTGTAATGTCACTTCCACAGTTTCTGTGTGGCAATAGCTACAGTAAGGGTAGACTTTCATTAAAGTAAGGCCTGAAGCATACACAGGTAGATTTTATTTTAAATAGGACTATCTATATACATTATAAGGGGAAAGTTTTGTAAATGTGGTATTTCAGAAGCACTGGGGAGCAATTAGAATCATCCATTTAGTGCATTTGAGTGGTCAAAAAGGCATTAGGTAGGATCAGGTTTACGCATTCATCATACCCTGTTGCTTATGGATAAACAGGGTTATATTGGTGTCTTGCTAATTCTCAGATATCATTATATAATGCAATTGTGTTCTTAAGATGCTGTTGAAGGCCATTTCCAATTACCATCGTATGCAGGAAACAGGTTTAAAACATTGAGGTTAAGTGTGACACAGCACACGCAAAGCAATTGGGCTGCAGGTGTGTGGGCTGCATTGGGAGCATGGTTCTTTCTGTGTGTGTGTGCCCTGCAGGAGAAACCAAGTTTGTGTATTGAAAGCTTGAACCCACCGTGACACTAACAAAGGTATTTGGCTTTTTAAAGATGGGATTCTAGTTGCCAAGATCACTGAGTTCATGCTACTACCCAGATGAGTTTGGGAGTGTGCCAGGAAGCTAAAAGCAGTTGATAAACCCCAGAAGAAACATAGTAAATCAAAAGCAAGAAAACTTTTCAAAAACTTAAAAAGTGGGGTATACATAGGGATGATCATAATTCTGAAAAAGAGCTTGATTGCCTCGCAGGGATTGCTGTGTGCCAGTGTATTGATGGTCAGACCCTGAGAGCTTTGCACTTGATTCTAATGAATGTCCCAGAAGTTTGGATGTTTATATGAACATTATCTCTGTCTAAAACAGTGAGCTTAAAACCTTAACTCTGCTGGGGTTTGGCGTGTGTCCTTTAACCTAGGCTCTGTACTGATGGGATTATTCACGTGAATGAGGTTTTGCTGGCTTAGTCCCAACATTTATGCGATGGATTATATTGCTGCATTTGCTCCATTGCTGGTCAGAATGATTTTAGATGTGGTTTTGCTGTGTGGACTGGAACTCCCTTTCCCAGGAGATCATCCAGTAAGGAACATGGGTTAAATGCTGCACTATTCCTCCTTTCCAAAAAAGCAAAGGGAAGATCTCAGATCCTCTCTTCAACTGCTTTCAGCTTAATTCAGGACTGTGGTCTAATACGGAACTGTTCTGTAATTAATTAAATAACTAATAAATTGCTTCAAAAGAGGGATCTCCATGTGCCACTAAGATGCCCTTTCTAGATGCACAGAAGTTCTTGCTGAATCTTTGGGACAAAAGGGAATGAAAAGTTTTCTATAGGCTTTATGTATATCTTGATTAGGTGTTCTTGAAGTGTTTTTGTGGCCACTTACTAATGTTCTTCTGTCTCCTTGCTTCTGTTTGCAACACCTGTGAGATAATAATGTCCTTATCATATTTCTGGCCTTTTGTCCTTTTTTCTCTGAGTTTAGTGTGATCTCTTACTTGGAATTATGGGTATGTGGGTGATTAATTTCAAAAACATTGTCAATTCCACCAATATCAAAAGCACTATTAGAATGCAATTAATATGCACATACCTAAGTACCTGCTGAGTTGTAGCTTTATCTGTTCAGAAATACCATGTACTTGCAAAGTCCAAGGATTTCAATCCACATCAGTTGAACTGTTCCTAATTTCAGTAATGAGATTTTGAAAAGGGTCTGCATGAAAAATGTTTAAGCTACTTATACAATGGCCAATCTCAGAAAGTGCCTGAAAAAATGGTCACACATTGGGAAATTAATATAACTAAAGAGCAATTCAGACCTGGAATATACAGCAGATGCCACAACAGTCATCACAACTTGTATGCCATGGACTTTTCATGACTCTGCTTCTATTTTATCACTTCTCTTGAATAAAAATCAGTTAAATAGGTATACAGTTTGTTATTACATACAGAAAACTTCATTGAAAGAAAACCTTGCAGCTGTAAAGTTAGTAATACCTAATTAAGGTGAGAATTAAGTTAGTAGCCTTAATTGATCTCCTTTGTCTGTACTTACAGTGCTGCTCCATATTTTGTGTTGGAGACACCAGACTATCAAATTTGACTCCCAGTTCTCATGCTCATTCACTCTGTTTCCACCTTAGCTGTTTATGGGAGTAATGTTATACATTTTATTTCATGCAATTACTCCACCCAGTCTCTATAGTAATCCAGTTTTAATGTCTCCTTCTTTCCCTTCACAGCAGCTGGTCTTATCTTGGCATTATTTCCAAAACTTGGAAGATAAAGAAGAGGCTGAGAACATACTGAGGCTCACGGTGGCAGGAAAAAGGTAATGCTCAGACTGGAACTGGGGAGGATCTGCCTGGATCCAAGGAAAAATAAATTTGCAGGTAATTAAGCTTTGGACCTCCAGAGTTGTGCACTCTCCAGTTTATAAAGCTTTTCAAGACCCAGATGGATAAAGCTGGGAGAAATCTGACCTGAATTCTGGACTGAGCCTGCTTTGAGCAGCAGATTGGATGTAGGACCAGCAAGGTCCCTTCCCAGTGAGTGATGCCACAGTTCTGTGACAGCATTGCTGGGGCTCTTGGCTATAGCTACGTAAGTTGCTGTTAAGTATTAGAGAATCGGTTTTCTTTTCTTTTTCTTTTCCCCCCTCCAGTTTTGGACTTGCCTAAATTGATTTATTAAAGAGAGCTGTCCCTCAGGTTCTTTCCTTCTTTTACAATTTCAGCTTTCCCTCCCTGCCTCTGTTTCTTTTACCTTTGCCCTCAAGTTTGGGAGTGCAAAAGCATTTAAAGGAATGAGTTGGCAGGTTTTGCTACCCCTGGCAAAGCATCTTTGTTGCATTTTTGAGATGAGCCGTTTTGGCTGCAAATTTGAGAAAGTACGAATAATCTGGAGGCAAACACTCAAGAAAGAAAATTGTATCCTGATGCATTGTAATTCCTTAAAGGGCAAATGAAAACTGTTATAATTAGGAGTCTGAGGAGCTTCATTTCTGATAAAGCTGATTGGGGGCTTCAGCTAGGATCTAAATCAATAAGAGATTCCTAGTAAAATGAAGAGGAAAATGTTTTTTAATCATAGATATTAAAGAGATTCTCTCCTATATTTTCCCTGGAAAAAAGGTTCATACAGATGTCTGTATACTTCTCTTGCTCATGGATATGCAAGTATCTGCCTGGAGACACATGAGGGGAATCTCACTCCCCTGAAAATATAACACACAATTAAGGAAGCAAACTCAGTGTTTGAAGTAAATAACTAGATATAGATAGAAATATTTAAAATGAGAGTTGAAGTTAATTGTGAGGACTTTATGTAATACAGTTAAAGAATCTGGTTTAATCTACTAATTTGAAATATACTTTCATAAAAATTTTTAAGAACATTGATATGGCACATTTCTTTATTATATTTATAAGAGATTAATTTGTCTTACTGCTACATCATTTAGTTACTAATTTTCAAAATGCTAAATGAAGTGCAAAGGCATTGAACATATTTTTAAATGTTTTATGCAATTTTGTTTTTTCCAGAATAATGTTTCTCAGTATATTGGCATTATGTGCAATACAAGAGGAATTGAGTTAGGCCCACACATTATTGATTCCTATCCATCCTTACAACTATTTATAGATATACTTTTTTTCACGTCTCAAATGTGTTTACATTTTCTCAGGGTTTTAACATCACTGATAATTTCAGAAGTATTACTGTACCACTCACCTTCAGTAAAACTTTGCCTATTTATAAATAGTTCAAAACCACTAAGTGAGAAATAAAAAGTATTTTTATTCTCTGACTGGGATTTGGTTGTTGAATCTCACTTTGAAATCTTGTCCCTTGGTAAAGGAATCTGAACCTGTTGCTAAAGTTTTCATTAGTTTTATAAGGAGAGGATTGTTTAGACAGAGACTGAAAAAGTGAGTTGGAGAGCACGGGAGTCACTGGAAATGTCTGCAGTGAATAAACACGTAAAAGTCTGTGTGTCACCAGCAGGGCTGATGCTGGGGTGTTCTAGGAGATGGGGCATCAGAAAAAAAATGGTTGTAGAGCTCACTGCCAGTGGTGTGGGCAAAATAACATAATAATGAAAGAAGAGTGAACACCAGCAGGTTCTGATGGTGGCTCTTCCCTCCCGTGACCTCCATGTTCCTGTCAGTGCTGCCCCTCTGGGCTGGCAGGGGCTCATTGCCACCACATGGATCCCACCCTGGGCATCCAGGCCAAAAGGTGTCTGTGCTGGAGCAAAAGAGGGAATTCCAGAGTGAATTAGTCTCATTCCAGCTGGGAGCTGAGCTGCTGGGAAGCAGCTCTGTCAAGGAGGGTGGACAGCCAGGTGTCCCTGAGCAGCAGCATGTCCTGGGGCACAGGCCAGGGATCCTGGGGTGCACCTGAAAGGGCACTGATGGTGGGTCAGGGAGGGGACCCTGACCCTCTGCTCAGCTCTGTGTCCAGTTCTGGGCTGAGGGAGCTGAGCCTGTTGAACGAGGAGGAGATGTAGATACAGCTCGTATCTGTCCATCAGAGGATGGACCTGGCTCTGCTCCCTGGGGCCCAGGAACAGGACAAGAGACTAATGGGCAGAAACAAGAACATGGGCTATCCCTCCCACCTGAATATCAACAAAAACTCCACTTTCAGGGTGGCAGGAACAGAATTCCCAGAGACCTTGTGTGGTCTCCCTCACTGGAGACACTCAAACCCCACCTGGACACAGCCCTGTGCCTTGTGCTCTGGGCTGGCCCTGCTTGAAGGAAGGCTGCACCAAATGACCCACTGTGGTCCCTTCCAACCTGACCCATTCTGTGATGGGGAGAGGATACAAAGCCAAAAGCCAATTTAATTATGTGGGCTGGTCGTTGTGCCTTTTGAACATAGAATGTGCTGCTTCCTTTTCTTTTCTCCCTAGATCTCAGAGGCATTTCTTCATAGCAGCTCTGTATTTAGGCACCTACCTCATCATTATTCATCTAAGTCATCAAAATTGTAAAAAGGACTAAAAACCCTGATGTGTTATAAATAAAATATGGGAAGGAGGACAGTAATAGAATAAGAGTTCATATATTTGAGGGAATACCCACCCATAACCTCTCCCACAGCAGTTGCAATGTTTTCTTACTGTTTAAATATTTCAATCAAAGAATGAAATGCAATGTGATAATAGTTGGAACTGAAATCCTATAGATGTTGTATGACAGTATATGTACTCAATCTTCATTCAAAATTTACACAGTTTGTATTTCCTCCGCTGTAATTGTCTCTGTACTGTGGCTTTCAATAGCTGTAAATTAATTCTCTCATAATCGCTCTATATTTTTTTCTTGAATATGTCTATCTTTGCTGTAAACTGTATTTCTATTACTTCCTGTATTGATATTATGACGTGTCCACTAAGACAGCACAGTATCTGGAAACACGTATGTATCTTTTTGGAATAGATTTATTTCACCCTCCTCGGTTTATTCGTAGAGTTGATTTTTTTCTTGGCTCTGAGCCCAGTTTGGTTTCATTTTTGTTTATTTTGTACAGGATTCCAGACTTTGCTTTGGGATGGGCACTGTATAAATTAATAAATAAATTCAATATATGTTTCCTTTTAGTGGGTTGCTTGGCACATCTGTTTATCAGAGATTTCTAAATCTTAATGATCTATATAAGATACCTTTAGTTACATAGGATTAGGAACAATATCATATTTTTAACATGTACAGGGTTTCCCATTAAAAGTTCATAGTTTACTGACTGTTACAGTGTTCTGGCATGTTGGATACTGAAGTATGTCTCAAGAGTTGGAATGCAGAATAATGAATTATTCAATTTAAGACACTGTGGGTATCCTAGCTATGGTAAATACTTGTGAAAATACTTGGTTTTGCTGCTGAAAACTTGTTTGTACTCCGGTTTTAAATGACTATTATATATGCAAATGTAGATGTTGCATCCTGTTTAAAATGCTGACATTCCTTCAGTATTGTTAAGAGGCAGGCAAAACTGTAACAAAACAATGTTCAACGTACTGGTTATGGCCAATTGCATTCCTTTGGCATAACCAAAAGCACTTTAATGGCAAACCAGGGGCGTTTCCCGTTAAACATTTCCAATTTACATGATTATTTTATGTCAAGGTATCAAGAAGACAGTTAAAGAAGTAGTCAGCAAACATTGTGGCATGGAATTAGTCATAAATAGCTCAGAAAAGAGAAGACTGCTGCTGAGGCAGGCAGCAGTTTGTTCTGCAGGAGAGCAGGAAGATTTGAGATGTGGAAAGATGTAAAATTAAAATGTGTAAAGTTGAGGACAAAATATGGCATTTGTGAGGAAAGGGGAAAGAGCTTGCTCTGATGAACTGCATAATCCCTGCTCATGTGACAGCTGTAGCTGGTCTACAGCTGCACAAATAATTTGGCCTAACAGGCACCGACTTGCCCAGCCTAGTTTGTTGGAGAACAAGAAGTAAACAAATCCCCAGGTTTAAAAATGATAGGCTGAATTCAAGTTTGAATAAGGGGACCCCAACCAATCCCTTTGAACCGGTATCATTGCCCAGTGAGCTGGGTGGAGTTAAGACCTTTGGCCAGTCTTATCTGTAAGCATGGGAAATTCAAAGTCCCTATAAAAGAGGGTGCACATCATGCTGCTGCTGCATGAACTTGGTGTGTCTTGTCACTTGTCTGTCTCCAAAACTGCAACATACTCATATGAAAGTCAGCCTCATAAACTGCTCTCCACACAGAGCACCGCATTCTCCCAGTGCTCTAAACAGAATGTATAGCTTCTATGTATGACTTGTGGGTTGCAATTTTTATTGCAGTACTTGAAGTGAAGGTGGGAAGAAATGGGAGGCACAGGGAGAAGGATGGTGTGCTGATCAGTGTATACAGAATGAGGAGTTTGCACTCATTAATCACTAAGGTGGGGATGTCACAGTTGTCATCTGTAGGTGCTCAAAACACAAAGGTGTGCTACCATCCCATGATCTTCCAGCTCCATATTTTGTAGGGACCCTAGTTAGACAGGTGATGAACATCCACTGAAGGCAGTGTGGGAGGCAGAGTAATACCCATGAGTCTAGTGGAGATTAAGGTCTGACCAGAGCATTGGGTTTATCAGCACCTTGGAGGAGTGCTTCCAGGCATGCCCAAATATAAACCCTCAGGTACGTAAGGAGCTCTCCATGAAAGAACCATGGATGGCTGTGACGCTGGCAGCCATGGTCCATAAACTGTGGGATCAGGTGCTAATTGACCTGAGATTCTGAAGGATTTGAATTCTGTATTGGTGCTTGTCTCCTAACTAAGATTTCAAATGGCATATGGGTTTAACCTTAAACCTTTAAACAACTACTTGCTACTCTGGAGAACTCTTTCCAGATGTGCAGTTAGTTCCTGGGTAAGAAAACATATTTCAGTAAAACCTTTGCATCTGGATCCTCACTAATACATTCATCAAATCAGTTCTCTAATATCTGTGGTTTCTGAGACCTGTCTTCCAGAGCTCTTGACTTCTGCTGGAAGAAAAGTTTTATTTGCCCATATATGGCCCATATATGACCCACACAGATGGCAACAGGTATGTGCACACCATACCTTCCATGCTCCCAATTATGTTTACTCTCCAAAAGGCTGGAAGTCCCGGATATCACTCATTTATCTGTGTTCTACTTGGATAATGTTATTGCCTCTAATATGGCAAGCCTAAGACAAGGGAAAATAGTACACGGGTTCTTCCAAGGTCTGTTCCAGAAAGGGCAATGAACTGTGAGCTGCATTCACTCCATGCGGTCCTAGTACACGGTCCTTAGTTGTACAGAGCCCTCTAGCACAACTCTCTCATGGGTAGAGGGAATGCTGTAGAGGAAGCAAGGCCACATTTTTGCTGATACTGGTTCATTATAGAAATAAAAATTTTGAAGGGGTGCTTTTTTTGGTGCTTTATCATTATGGTGTCCTTATACTGAATAGCTAGTGTTTTGTTGCAGGATGTTATAGATAAGAAAAAAATGAAAAATGTGTGGAAAATTAGTTCCTAATTACAAAATATAAGTTGTTCAAAAATGGAGAGAAAGAGGGTGGGAAGAACCATATGTCCAGATACACCAAGACATATTAAAATACAGTGGTGCTGTGCACCTTAAATACAGCCACATAAACCAACCCTGAAATGCATTTATTTTTGGAGGGAGTACATGGAAGCATTTCTTCAGAAGGCTCTTTGAAATTTAAACATTTGGTATCCCCACTACTGGAAGTAATCTGGTCCATGACCACAGGGATTGTCAGGAATCAGGAACATGGTGATGAAATAGAAGAAAAGGGGCAAAATGGGAGGATAATTAAAATGGTGCAGGCAGGCAACTCTTTGAGTGGCAATGTTTCCCATTTCTTTCCTAAGCACATCCACACTTAGTTTCCGAGAAAGCAGGAAGGACACGTAGGCAAATTGCCAACCAGATGGTGCAATCGAATATGAAGAATGCTTTCAGAAGGGCAGTATAACACGGAATTTAAAAATGCTATCATTTGCTTTCCTGATACAATACAGGATAAAATTCACATGGAAAGAGTAAACGTTGACTATATACTCATGCCTTCCAGTCATCTTTGTGACTTAGCATCAGAAAAATGCTCACCTTTGAGTTCTCCTGTAGTATCCCCTCCACCAAAGTAATTTAATGTGTTCCAATTATGTGTTTCTTTGCAGATTTTCTAAAACTGCCTTATTATTCTCTAAATATGTTTCTGGGAATATGTAAAATTTAACTGTGAGAGAAGGGTGAAATCCATTTTTCAGGTCTTCTGTAGTTTATTTTCTTTTCTTCTTATATAATACGAAGAAAAGAAAATAGTATTTTCTATGTAGGCTTCTGTGTAATCACTAGACAACGATAATATCAGTGTGGAATTAGTGGCAGACCAAAGAATTATAGTATTTTTCATGTTATGTAATTTCCAATCTATTACTGAAACTGTGATAAGTATTGTTTGCATTTTGTCTTTGGAATAATTTTTATTCTTTTTTACTTACAATGTTTGTTTTTTTTTTTTTATTTCACAATGTTTTTTTTCTATCATAATTTGTCTCTTTCAAAATCAACCCATCTATTGCATAGATTATGCATATATAGAAATACAGATTCCCACCCTGCTCTTCTGACTTCCTTTCAAATCTCAGAAGATACATATAGAAATGCATAAAGATTTGGAGTAAGATTATTTTATAATTATTTTAATGTAATTTTTCTTATTAGTAGCACAGTTTTGATTATGTGATTAGTTGCAACAATTTTATGTCAATACATAATCAGTACTTGACAAATCTAGTCGTAATAGAAGAGAGGAAGCCATATCCTGGCAAAAATGTAGGAACCAGCCATCTGTCTTATGTCAGCCTTTTTGTTATGTATTTTATGTCTATATCTTGATGTTCTATAAATATATATATGGCATATCTATCCTCTACCTTAATTCTTGTGAATGGCTTCCAAATGAGATTCAGCTGCAGCATATGAGCATTACCTTCTTGAATCTAAACAAGAGCTGCTGTCTCTTTTCTCTGCCCAGTCCTTGCTGGTCTTTATGTGTTCTTGTGGATAAAAATTTGTGGACTACAAATAAATCTGAAAATAAAAGAAACTTTATAATCAATTGAATAAATATTTTATTAATTTTTTAAAAAAAATATTATTGGAGCACTTTTTTGTGTTTTCATTGTCTGGATTATGGAGAACCGTGTTGCCATGTTTTTTCTTACTGATTTCTGAATCTATTTGTTTAGATCAGAGAGGTTTTTTTCTTCAGTGCTTGAAAACCAGTCTGGGTTGTGAGAAATATGATGTTCATTCATTCCTTCTTGGAAATCCCTTTGGTTATAAAGATTTTACAGGTGATTTTTGACACGGATGGGCATAGAACAAGCTCTGTTGTATTCAGATTGCATTCCCTATAGCATATGTATAACCTTATTTTTTTCCCCAGGTGGGACGAAGAATACTTGAAATTTTACCTGTAGTGGTAAAATCTTACCTGACTGAACAATCAGAGACCATGCTGCAGTTCACCTGGTAGAACTGCATTGCTGATTGAATCGCTGTTGGGGCTTTTTGTGAGATTCATATTGCTTCTGGTGGTTTTTCCAGCTGGTGAGAGAAGCTAATCTCCATTTTTCCAACTCCATCTGGGTCCTAAATGCCTTGGTCACTGTTTCCACTGTTTCAGGGTTCCTCTAATTTTTGAGTTAAATCAGCCATTCCTTGAGATTTTATGTACTTGTCTGAACAGGGAACAAACTTATTTTATGAGGACCCTACATCGAGGTCCTCAGAGGTTTTGTCTTTGTCCGTAGTAAGTAGTTTTAGCCCCAGTTTCTCTTGCTAACAGCAAACTTCACTCTTGCCAAGCTTTTCTGTGAGGGTCTGCTGTTATTTCCTAGAGAAAATAGCAACAGAACTAGTTGACAACTCATCTTTGGATAAATAGAGGAGTTTGATGTCATATTCTATGTGAAAATAATGTCTTGAAAACCTAGCTGGACAGTTGAAAATCACAAATACCAGGCAATGTCTTTTAAAAGAACCAGAGGTATCAGTGTTGACATGATCAGTGTTGGTAGTTGCTGTGGGGACAAGCAGGCACAATGTTAAATAACAGTAGTTGAGTAATTCCCAACTCCATTTACTTCAGTCAGAATCAGTCAGAAAAAAAGCACACAGAAGCTGAGTTAGGAATTATTACAAAAGAAATAGAATACAAATTGGAAAACATGACTCTCTGTAGAACTCTGGTTTACTCTGCTTCTTCATGCTATGAGTAGTTCTTATGCTCCCATTTCAGAGTGAATATGTGAACAGTGATAAAAAGGTGATCAGGCTTCTGGCTTCCATATGATGAAGGAAATTTGACAATCTTTAGCCTGGAGTAGAATCAGCTGGCAGAGAATTTGATAGAGATCTGCAGGACTGGGAATGACATGAAAAAGGTAAGTGGAAGATGACTGTATCTTCTTTACATGTAGGAACTGAATATCAAGTGAAACTAATAGGGCAGGTAAAAACAAAGGGATGTTTTTTCATACCCACATTTTAAGTAATGGAACTCCATTTCAGAAGTTGTTAAGGGTGCTGAAAGTTGATATAGACTAAAAACTGAAACAAACAAGTTCAATCCATTCAAAGCTATTAAATAAAAACATGCCAACTCTTCAGAAAATCCTTGAGCTATAAATGAGTGGAAGCTGGGGAAAGAGCAATAAGTTTAGTAACATTTTTCTTTTTTCTTTCTTTTTCTTTTTCTTTTTCTTTTTCTTTTTCTTTTTCTTTTTCTTTTTCTTTTTCTTTTTCTTTTTCTTTTTCTTTTTCTTTTTCTTTTTCTTTTTCTTTTTCTTTTTCTTTTTCTTTTTCTTTTTCTTTTTCTTTTTTCTTTTTCTTTTTCTTTCCCTCTGAGTTCACTGTTGCTACTATGATGCATAAAATTAGGCATGTGCTGGTCCAGTAGCTCTCAGAGCATATCTGTTTAACTTGTTATTTCAGGTTCAGGGTCATAGGAAGTACATGATTGTTTAAGAAAGGCAACAAAAGAAACCATAGTGTTGCCTTTCCTTTTTCTGGTGGGCAGTACTTTGCCTCCCGAGTCAGTCCTGAGTGCACAAACA
>NC_085056.1:15496356-15528856 GCF_963662255.1 Cinclus cinclus | reverse complement strand
TATTTCACTTGGTGTTGCTTAAATTGCCAATCATGGATCTCGCATCCAATCTGCTGTCAGCTCGGTTTGGATTATCACCTCGGACGCAGGGTTCCCTGTTTCCACTCCATGGTGAGCACTTCCACATTCGGTTTTATATAATCTCATTTTTCTAATGAGAATGCAAATGAAAGAAAAGCTGTGTGAAATGGCTATAGATGAGTTGCTTGTCAAAAATGTTTTACTTTACGGGGAAAAAAAAAAAAGCTCCAATAGCTCACTCAACAGGGTAATGCAGTGCATGTTCTAGATGGACTCCTCTTTAGAGTTGTGGCACATGGCCAAATACGAAGGCAGCACATCTTCATTGTTGCTGGTTTTCATTTCTAGTGCTCAAGCAACTCATGCAGGTTTTGACAGCTTTTTTTTTAGTATATTAACATAAACCACTTTATTGCAGCAGCACGTTTTCAATAGAAAATATAGATGTTGGCTTATGAAAAGGTTTTTATTTTTTTTAAAGATCATGCGCATTTTTTTTGTTCTTAGGAAAACATAGAAATAACGTTGCATTTGGGGAACTTTAAAAGTTACTTTATTATAAAATATGAATCAAAATACCATAAAAGCACAATAAAAAGAGTAATTTTCTCTGAGAGCCCATTTTGGAAATCAGCTGCGTGCCTGCAGTAGTATGTAGTGTTGGTATACGCAGGGAGATATGACTGGAAGATGAAATTATCCCTACTGAAGCCTACTAGAGATCTGTACAAAACTAACCTATAATTAGATTTAAATATGATATGTGTTCGCTTTGCTTACTTTGGCTTTTATCGATTTATTTATAATGAGTTAAAAGTATAGGATGATATCTCAAATCACCTTGGGCAGGGCTTTACGACTGTCTCAGGTCTCACTGTTAATAATCTTACAGCTATTTACCATCAGTAAATGAACATGCTCATGGGTCAGCAAATCCAACTGGACACTGATCTCTCAGGGTGGCTTTCACTCACTCTTCATCTGGAGCTGACTTCCACGTATGGCCTAAGTGATTCGAGTGTACCTGTGTGTGGGACACTTGTCAGGTATGTAACTAGGTAATCAGGAAATTAGTTGTGTGTGGAAAAAAAAAACAAAACAATTTTTATACTAATGCCAGTTATCATGTGCACTGCAACATCCCTGTGAAAAGCTGTGTGAAAGAAAAGGCACGTGGCACTGTGATGCTAATGGTCACAGGGCAGATTTGCAGCACAGTCCATCCTCTGCAGCTGGAACTAGATTCTAAACAAGCAGAGATTCTACCTGAGCTCAGATGCTGCTTGTCAAAACACATCCAGGCTCCCAGAGGACTTCAGCATTTTGGGTGCTGAGCTTGTGTAGCAATTCAGCTGTAAATGTCACAGTAGGAACAGATGGACATCAAGCACTTTAGTAAATCTCACTTAGACTTTGGTGAACAGAAGAATTTGACATTTTTACCCTAATTATAGGTACTGAGCACTGAGACATTTGACCAGAGAGCTTTGAAAACCTTTTCTTAAAATATTTTCTGTTCAGGAGTGATTAGCCAGTACATATTTCAATTTAAATTTTAATTAAAGCTTATTTGTTATGTGCAGTATTAGCTTGCAACACTTTTTTTTTTTTTAAGAAAAGATGTTATCTTTATAGAATTGACTTATTTGGAAACTTAACATAAGCTTCCAAGCCCACAGAAAATATGGTGATGTGTTTCTCTTTAAAATGTATTTTTAAAATTAATTCACTGTAACATTTTTTTTTTTTTTGCAGTAGTACTTTAGAAATAATTTTGGATATCACAAACAGAAACCTCTTAAACCCTGACTCTAAAATCCAGATATACAAAAAAACTTCCAGGAATACAGTTTCACTACTCAGTTTTTTTAGCCATGCAGTTTGCACATGACCTGATTATCACTTTGAAAACATCTGGGTTGACTAGTGACAGGAAAAAGCATATCAGTGCTCATGTATGAAATAGCCCTGGCTCTGTTTATAAATGGACACAGGGTGTCTATTGACATCAACAGATGTTGTAGGTAGGGGAGGTACTTGAAATATTACAATTTTATCTGTGAATGACTGTTGGGGTAGCTTCACTGATCATAATACCTCAAAAATTTAATTTTTAAGAAGTGCCTGTCCAGTCAGTCTTGAATTTATTGAGCTAATGAGTGGCTTTCTTTCAATGCAGCACTGTTCTGTGCACACTGTGTCGATTGCACGGCTCTAATTAAATCCATGCAAGGGTGGTGCTTTATGCTATTATTAAACAGCAGAGTGTTAAAATTGATTTAGCATGCTTTAGAAGCAGTTACCCTGGAGAGGTGGGATGGCCAAGAGTCACCTGCTTCTGCAGAAACACGACATAAAGCCAGTCTTCTGCCTAGCACTTCTGGACAGATGAAAAACTAATCCCTATTGGTTCTGCACAGACTAAAAATTAATATTTCAGGTATCTGAGGTGCAGGCTAAGACTTCCAAGAAATCACCTGATGATTGACAAAGAGAAAAGAAAATTAGGTGAAAAACAAACATAAAAAACCTTGAAATGTGTGTGTGTATTGGTTGGTTTGGGTTTTTTTGTTGTTGTTTTGGTGAGATTAGAGAAATACTGTGAGAAGTTGGAAGGGTCTCTTGCAGTTAAGCCTGAACTCAAACCTTTGACCCTTCTGGCAGATGCTTTAAATACATCTCATGGTGCACTAACATACCGTCACTGCCCAGAGTGCTGATCAGCTGGTTTCTCACTATGGGGGGATTAAACAGGAAGATTAACCCTAAGGAGAGATTTCCAGGGGTGATATGTGACTGCTGTGCTCGTAGGAGACGAAAATGAAGGAAGGTTCCTTCCAGGGACACAACTGCCAGGGGTGCCCATAGCTAAGCAGAAGGTAGAAATAAGCACTGATAGAAATATGCCTTTAAAGCAACAAGGGGAAATGCTGGAATATCCCAGCTTGAGCCTTAGGAGCTCTGCTCAGGGCTTCATTCTAGTGGTTGAAAAGATTATCCATTGACACTGAAGGTCTGTCAGGAAAAGAGTCCCTCCCTTTCTCTTCCCTACTTCTCCCCTGCCAGTCATCCAAAACCTTCTCTTAGAAATATTTTGCTCCTGATTTTTAATTTTCCTATCCAAAGGTATGAGATGTATCCTTGTGGCTGACTTGCAGTTCTCTCTGCTTTGTGCCTTGCATTGATGAACAATGGATATGTGAATCCACCAGACTAAAATTATGAGGACAAAAATACAAAAAAAAAGTCTGTTTTATCTTTATTTCCATTATTCACATGTGCGAGTGTAAGCTACCAAGGGAAAAAGAAAAGTATCATTTTTACCAAAAGAGAAAAGGGAGATACTATCTTGAAGTTAAAATGGTTACAGCTGGAGAAAAACAACAAACATCTCAAGTCTTGATAACATGTGAATCAGCAGTGCTGGGAGAAGTGTCTGCATGATGATTTGAGTTTCAAGGACGTAAACATACTTCATTGCTCTGATTTAGTCAGCCTTGGTCATTCAGGATGTAAGTGGGAACTGATCTCATTTAGGAAATCATTGAGAGGAGATGAGTCTGAGGACTTGATTCTATCTTATCTTGACACACCACAGTTAATAAAGGAAGGCAATTATTATGTTTTCTGGGATGTACCCTCATCTGAGGCATTGCTAATAAACATTAAAGGGCTAGTTCTTCAAAGGTGTTTAAGCACCTAGCTCCCATTGATTTCAATAAAATGAGGCATCTAAGTGCCTTTAAAATTCTGACCTTAACTGTCATCAGGAAGAAGTGAAGCAAAAGATAAGCAGGTTCTAAAAGAATAAGGGACTGCAGGCATATGATTCTGGCGTGCTCCTGGTTATTACATTTTTTATTTGTATGGAGTGCCTGCACATTATAACCAAACAAAGATACAAACAAACCATCCCCACCTATACTGCACAGAACATCAACTTGCTCTCACTTCTTCAGTTGTGTCTCAGACATTTTTACAAAACGTGCCGCATGGATTGAGATAAAAAGTGAGAAAACAACAAACCCAGCACTATCCCCTCTGCTCCCTTCAGCCTGTGTGACACAAGCCCCCCTCTCCCAAGGCCAGGCTTGCCCCTCCTCTTCTCTTCCCTTCCCTTCCCCAGTGTACTTGATGAGCTGGAGGGGTTTGTTCACCCGACTCCTTGTGACAAGTAAACAGTTGGTCACAGCCCTAATTACAGATGCTATTTCTTTTAACTCAAACACATTCTTCCAGTTAGAGGAAAATACCTTGCTCTCAAGATTAGTCTTATCGAGAAGGTACAGTAGGTATGACATAGTCCCAATGTGATGAATAGATAAACAGCAGTGGCAAGCAAATGTTATTTTTTTTTTCTTTTTGAGGAAAAATCCTGAACTAGAAAATATCATGTTGGTGTGTCACTATCTTTTCAGGTTTGTTGCATTTTAATACAAAATAGAAAGTGAGATGGAAGGAGGTTGCCTTGCTGTTTGTTTCTTTCATGTTAAGCCAACTATGCTGCTTATCTACTTCTTGATAAATATTGCTCAGCTGCTTCTCTTTAGGATTAAGTAAATGAAAAAAAAAAAAAACCCTCCACAGATAATAATAATTCCCACAGAAAAGATTTTCAAATTTAAAGGCTAAACTGAAATTTAAAATGATTTTCCTGGATTTCCGACCTAGATTCCCTGTCTTATTCTCAGTGCATTTGTCCTTTTAAAGGAACCAATATGTTTGTATAACTGATGTGAAACAAGCTTGACTCCAAAAAGATTTAACTTAATATCTGGCTAAGCATTCAGAGGGTAGTCCATCTGTAGAATGTACATTAAGGACCCTGGCTGGAGCGCAGCGAGTCATGTATGATATCAGGCACACAAATGTGACGTGATGCCCATATACTCTTGAGCATAATTCGAAGTGCCATGGAGCTCTATGGGTAGAGAAGCTATAAACACAGTTGTCACAAATGAGAAAGTCTACAGGGTTATATTCAGGCTGAAGAATGAAGAAGCATTAGAACCAGCCATCACATCTTAATGAAATTGTTAATTAGGATATTATGGAATTCAAAGCTGAAGATATCTCTCCAGCAACCTTGCAGTATGCTTTAATTAACCATTTCTTTTCCAAAATTTAAGGCAGACTCAAAAAGGGTGCAGAAAGCCCTTCATAAATATACAAATACAATCAAAATGATGTTACTTTTTTATTTTTTGTTATTGTAGTGGATGTTTTTCATCTTTTTTTTCCCTTTCTAAATAAACCAGCACAGAACATGTGATTATAGGAATAAGTACACGTTTAATCTACATAATCATCAGTCTTTCTTTATGTAAAAATGATTAGTAAATAGGGTTTTTAAGCAACAATTTAGATTAGGCATTGGCACCATAGATTAACTTATTTCTAAAACACTTGATTTTATCACTCTGCCTAATGATTTGTCTCATGATTTATTGGCTAATATGATGAATCATGTTAGATTTATTGTTTATCCTATAAATAGTGCAACAAATCATTAAACAGTGATAAAACCCAGCAGTTTCACAAGAAAGTCTACCTATGTTGTTTTCATGTACAATGTGCTTGTGCTGTACAATAATTTGATGGTTCTGTTTTTGGTTTTATGATATCAGGTGAATAGCATCTCTGTTTAAATTAAATGGTTTTACAAAATAATAGTGAAGTCATAATCTTATACTCCTGCTATATTTATTTTATACAGAAAAATAAAGCCTAATGTCTGATGTATAGTAAATCTCTAAATTTATTCATGAGAATAAATGTAATATTCTTTCTTAGAAACACCTTAAATATAAAGACAGTTTTTTGTATTTCAGCATGTCAACAGTGGTTTTCTTGCTAGGGTTTCATGTTGCAGCTGACAAAAATGTTGCTTCTATCCTGATGATTTGAGAGATCTGAGTCCATCTCATTTTACTGATCTGAAAAGGTAGTGTGGGATATTGGTGAACTGAGTATATGAAATTTGGCATTCGGATAATGGGAGTGGTCATTTTTTTTCTTAAGACATAATGGATTCTCTTGTTGCAGATAGAGCTAAGTCTGCCTGTATACATTAGGGATGAAAGGACAGAAAATAGAAGTAATATTCTTGGAAACTACCTGAGGTCATCAGTGGGTTAGAATAGACGCACTCGTGATGATATTATATGCTGCAGGAGTAGATTTGCAGTATTTCAAATTGAATTATTTGGACTGTAGTGGCCAACCTTTATTGTGGTGTAAGTAGGCTCTTTACCTTCTTTTGATCTCGAGGTATTGCCACACCCTGTCTCCCCTCACCTGTTGCAGAAGACCTTGTGCCTTCAGCAGATCCATCCTTTCATGCACTGCCCCACCCCGAAATAGATGTGAAGTGTGGTGTGCCAAGGACATCTCCCCAGCACTTTGAAAACCCAGGCTATACTGCAAACACCAGTCTTTAGTTCATCCTTGGATGCAGAGTCCTGAGCTGCTGGAGCTCTGCTGTCCCCTCCCAAGGGCAGCAGATTTGAGCAGCAAATGTGACATTTGTGCACAGCCCGCCAGTTCTGAACGAGCCCAGGGCTCGTGACATGACAAGTGCAGATGAAAACAACACCTGAGAGCCAGTGCTGCTGCTGGTTGACCCTGATATTCTGATTGCCCTGGATGAAAAGGGTCAGTAGCAATGGGGAATGGCTCAAATGCCATACCCGGGCAGCTGCACGGCACCTGAGCTGCAACTGGGCACCTGTCTTACACAGCTCCTTTTTCTTGCATGTCGCAAGAACTTGACTGGTGTGAGAAGGAACAAAATGGGATGAGCAAGAAGATGGAACAAAGAATAAACCTGTAACAAGTTTCTAACAAACACAGCTCTTCCCTGGCCACCGTTAGGCCAGCCGCGTTGGTTACTTGATTTCCTTGTTTAGCACAATGGTAAATTACGGGGAATTTGGATATTGATAATTTGTCCTTTGCCATGGGTGCTGTGCAGCCTGGGCACTTGGACTCATCTTCTGTGCCAGGTGCTTGTTCAGCTGCTTGCTCCAGCCTGTAGAAGAAAGAGCCTGAACACAAATTGGCAGAATCTATGCAGCAAGGCTCTGAAAATCATCTCCAGTGATCCAGAAAGCCTCATAGCAAGCAGAAGAAGTCCTGCTCCTTGTCGCTGTGATTATGGAGATGCAGGAAGCAGGTATCCATGTGTGGCATGGCCTAACGAAGAAAGTGTGCCTTGTTTGTTAACTAACTGAGCATGTCCCTTCACTGCCCTGATAATAATTCCTCCTCTCAGGCTTTCACAGGGAAACTGCCACAGTGCTTAAGAAGCACCATGAAGAATAACGTGCTTTTTCTGTGTCTTGGATGCCTTTTTTTTTTTTTTTTTTTTTTTTTTGGTAGAACACTGAGCATTGCTCAGCAGCTTCCCAGTCCTGGGTAACTGTACAGTTTAAAATTTTGTGGAAAATATCACATGAGCCTTTTCTGTAGTACTCTAACCTAGATGTATTTGGTCTCCTTGTGTCTTATTGGTAATGGATTTTATAAAAGGAAGAAGAAGGAAAAACAAATACAAGCCTTTGATATCTGGCAAGCAATACAACTTCCATGGCTATTCTGAAGGGAAAACTGACAATGCTTGTGGGTCAAAGTCTGGAAAAAATGAAGTTAAATGAAAGGTAGGCAGTAAACAAGATGGCTATTTAGGATTGACATTTTGGTGTGTCCAATAATTAAATCCACAAAGATGGTCTTGATGACAGAAGCCAGTAAAGAAAATGTGCTTCTCTGTGCATTTGCTCCTTCGTCTGTGCATGACCCTCACAGATTTGTCCTTTGGTACAGTGTTCTTCCTTGAAAGGGTGCACTCCATGGTCCAGCAGCAGGTCTTTAGAGTCTCTGGTGTGAACCCAGGCAGTGCTACCACTGATTTTCCTACAGACAGTGCTTTTAGTCCTCTAAGTGTTTCTGGAGATATATTCTTGTTTATCTTTGAGGAATCTCTTGGGAAAGTTTCCTGGAAATTCTCTAGATGTGGAGGTAGAGGAGGAAAATGGAATGGAAATGCTGGATTAAAGGAAAGGGTCTTTAAAGGAATAAAAACTGTCATTTAACACAAGAGGAGGAAGTGGTTTATTATAGTGGACTAAACAGCTAGAAAGACCTTACTTTATAAATGCTGACACAGGCTTATCTCAAAGCAGGGTAAAGGTTATTGCATTAAAGGTTTCAGATCTGGGAAATTCATGTTCCTAGAGTGGGTGCATAAATCTGAGACATTTTTAATCTCACTATGTAAATAAATCTCATAGAAAAATAAAATTGTATTGCTTTGATTCATTTGCCGTAAACCCTTTTAATTTGATTTTGGTTGATAGCTAAACCCCTTGCATTAGGACTTTGTGAAAAAGTTTCAAGATAAGCAATTACTCACTACCTCTGGGTAACACAAAGTTTCCAAACTTGTGAGAATCTGTTACTCCTGTATAAAATATAACTGGCAAATATTTTTTATACTCTAATTGCATTTTGGTTTTATCTTTCACAGCATTTGTTCATCTTTCATGCCAGGCTTTCAAACTCTGCAATGTGACTGACTGATGTGGTAAGTGCAGTTAATTTTAATTCTGATTTTTAGGACTGGATTTGTCAATCAATATTGTTCATTGCAGTAATTCACTAAGTGCCTCTAATTTCTTAGCCCTTTTCCCCCCCTCTCTTTCTTTCTCTTTTCCTTAATAATTTAGAGGTGAAACTTCTCTAAGAGCTACCTGTCAATTTGGTGTTCAGAAAGTGAAGGATGAGTGGCTGTTGTTTGCATCCCACATGAACACAGCTCTGGTTTGGCAACAGTGATTGTCAGTAGATTGCCATTAAATCTGTGCTCTTACCCCCATTCAATAGGCAGCCAAGATGCCAGAAAAACAGAACAAGCTGCATCTTCAAGGAATAAAAGCACACAGGGAGCACGGGTAACCAGCAGTACATGCTCCAAACCAGACAGATCAAATTAATTCCGTGAAGAGGACCGGATTATATAAACACATTACATATGCCAGATATTGATGTAGGACATCATTCTCCCTTATTCACAGGAGATTCTGCTAGTGTCAATAAGAGGTTTACAGAAAGATGTAAAGTGTCACCATCAAGTAGTAACTAATGTTTTAGTTAGCACCATTATTATTTCATATGCAGCATTACCTGATGGAAAAAACCCATTAACTTTAAAACCACGGTTGTGTGCTCTGTATTTCTTCTTGTTTGTTGTCCTTTCAACTTCTCTATCAGCTTTTAACATCAATCAGCAAATTCATCCTTTTCCACGTGAATGATGATCCCCTGCTGACTGGCATGTCTGTATGGAGAACAAGGAATGTAGCAGAGCTGATGCTGCTGCACCCCTATTATCTAGGACACAGACCTTGGATATTCAGGGGTAGCATCCAGAACAGGTAGACTAAAATTATTCCATCATTCACCAAAATTTTTCTAGGTTTTTTACTTTATTTCCTAGTACAGGAACTCAAGATACCCAATATCCACCTGCTGTGTTCCAAGGCCCTTCCAGACCCCTGTCTCCCCCAGCTGCATGTGCAGCAGCTCTGTACATCACGCCTGTAGTCCAGAAAGATGATCCCTTTTTTTCCGTGCAGCCAAAATTATGGACTTGCCATGTCAGTGAAGATAATAAGAACTGACTGGCCTAAATTGGACTTGTATTCTTAGTGCATTTTTGGCAATGTCACCGCTGTCCCTCAGAAGCAGCCCACATTCCATTCCTCCTTTCTCAACATCAGCGTTGGGGTAGATGCGTCCCAAGCGCAGCAGCCTCCCGAAGGAGCGCGGCGGTGCACGGGTGCTGAGCACTGCTGGCAGTACCAGCTGCCTGCAGGGCATAGAATTGCTCTCTCCCTGCTGTGCCCCTGCCCCAACCCCACAGCAGGTGGCTGGATGTGTCCCCGTTTCTCTTTTGCTTGCATGTGAGCCTTGCTCCTTGTGTGTCTTGGCTGAAAGCATTGCCTGGAAATAAAACAAGCGTGCTTTCCTTACACCAATGCAGCATGGCACTGCTGAGCTTCCTGCAGCACCTTTTTCCAGTGGCTTGCTGCAAGCCCTTGGGTGCACCCAGTAGCTGATTGTTGGCTACCACAGCTGTTATTGTTCCTTCCTCCAAAACCCTTCCCAGCAGCTCCTCTCTGCCTCAGGTTCTAGTAAGGTTATTTGTGGTTTCTGAAGATAAGCAAGGACTGTGTTCTGAACCTTGGCTTAGATGCTAAAACAATCTCTGAACTCTCTGGCTGGCCACTGGAAGACTTTCAGTGGGGGATGCAGCCCCACCATTCCTCCTTGTGAAATCCAGAGTGGTGCTTCTACTAATATTTCGCTCATCTGAACTCTCCCCCACCCCCACCCCACCGCCTTCCCTCATCCCCAAATGTAGAAAGAGTTATCTAATAAATATCCAAGTGTGTTCTAGCTTTAGAGATGACACACATTTAATGTGGCTTATGCTATATTATTATTGCTTAACTTTGAGCTTTTTATTTAGCATTTCAGTTTAGCAGTGGTATTCCACAGGGAATATTGTTGGTTTCCAAATCTTTTGTCAGAGTAATTGAGCATAACATCTCTGCAGGTTTGTGTTTCAAAAGATGCATTATCTTTTCTTGTCCATTTGTTCTAGCCAGGATATTCAAAACTTTTATTTTTACAGATCTTTTGAAAGAATTGGAGGTTTAGGACTGATAATTTATGTTTCTGCTGAATTTGCAACTCTGTATGTGATGATTAATACACTTCTCTCTGTAAATAAGAAGAGATGATATCTGTAAATTGGTCGCAAAACTGAAGAATTTCATTAAATTCTGTTTTTTGCAAGAGACTTCCATCCTTTTAAATCTTTATAAATTAAACATCATCCATGTCTGGCTTGCTGAAGAATGAATGTCACATATAAGATATCTCCCTTAAATATTTTCTTGAAACTAATCTATATGATTTACAACATATTGCAATTAACATTGACCTTTTGTCTGCTTCAAAAGAATGTGAGAACAGTTTTTTGACATCAAAGAGATTTTCTAAATTTCCAAAAATATTCCTGATGAAAGTTGTTCAGACTGGGAAAAATATGTCACCTTCATTTAAAAGTTATGGCACACTTGATAGATTATCTGCCTCTTTCCTAACCTTAGTTCATGCACAAAAGTGGATTTTAAAGTACACTTGCACGATATCGTCTTTTAGAAAATGCAGATCCTCAGAAGTCAAAACTAAGAATCCTGTACTTCCTGTTTAAGATCAACTGACAATTTATTCAAGATCTGGAGGCTGCTATTCACGCTCCCATTTCTTTCCAGCCACTTAATTGCCAACGCACAGCTGCAGTTGAAATCCCAATAAATTTTGTACCTCCTTTCATCCAAAATGTAGTAAAAACAAATAATAAAGCTCAGTTTCCATAAAAATTTAGATTCAATTTTATTTTAAAGCTTGTTTGTATCAATATTTTATTCTGCTTTGCCTTTGACCAACAGTTACCTGTGGAAATATTTGTGGAAAGCAGAAAAAGGGTCCGTGAGTGAGTAGGATCAAATTCTTTGACACAGTAAGACATAGAGTCCTGCTCCTCTCTATTTGCTTACTCTTTGTTCTTCACTGCTTTGGTCCCCTTCTAAGGTTAGGAAGGCTGCTCTGGCCACAGTGTCCTGCCAATATGTGACAAGTTCAGGCGCTGTCCCCCTGGACACTTGGCTGGAGCAGCCTCTTTGTAGCAGCCCTGGCTTTGATGGCCAAGTACTAACTGTTCAGTTGAGGGAGGGGAGGAGAGATCAGAACACGAGTTAGGCCAGCTGCCAGCCACGCTAAAATTACTCCTGTAACCACTCCAATATGTGTACCAGAATTTAGGGACTCCGATATATTCAGACAGAACAGTTTTACACAAAGGGTAGTTGAAATACAGTCTGGAACAAACTGCCGAAGTCAGCAGTAGAAGCAAATAGTGTAAATCAGCTCAAGGAGGAGTTTTTGAAGAAAGCAGGGGAAGAGCACAGAGCTACTAGCTAGAAGTTCAAGTTTCAGATGATGAAACACAGATTGATTTGTATTTCCTGAGGTTATAAGGGCAGGTCTTCATGGACCATATCATTTTCTTTGGGCTGTTAAATGTTCCTATGTACTTTTGTGCTGTGTTTCATCCTCTTTCAGTTTGGAGTGTTGCTTCTTTCCCCCCTAACACTCTTGTACAGTCTCTTTTAGATAAGGCCTTGCAAAGGGGAATGCATAGCACAGAACCCCTGTTTCCCCTCATCTTGGTGAACTTCACCAAGGCCAGTGTAATCATTTAGTAGCAGTGGTGCAATCAAGAGCACTTTTAATAAATGTGCCTGCACTGTGTTGCTTCCTGGGAAGTGCCTCCAGACCATGATATGATATTTATATGTGTAAAGAAATTTTGGCTGTGAACTCAAACATGGAGCTGTTTTAGCATTTCAGGAAATCAAACTTGGAAATGTTTGCTTTTCAGGGTACCACTGATCTCAGAGCTGCCATGCTGATGTGGTGAAAAATGCACACTGCAGGTGGGAACAGAAGCAAGGAGAGAGCAGATCCATTTTACTGCTCCTCAGTGATGAGTCTTTATCTTGTTTTTTGTGGCCACCGACATGTTTTTCTTGACCAGAGAAATCCTGCCAGAAAGCATCTTGAGTTTTGTGTTTCTTTTTTTTTTTTTTTTAAAGTATCAGGCAACCTATAAACATAACTGTGCATGTAACAAGAGTCCCTTTCCCCTCTCCCACATTTGTGACCCACTGACACTTCTCTCTGGTGGAAGTCCTAAGCTCACTCCCCTGGGCCTTCAGGAGTTATTCTTGTGAAAGTCTGGTGGGTCTGATTCTGAAACGTGTTGTTTTCATAAACTTTGTCATGACAATATAAGCTGAATTTTTTCCACAGCTTGGCTGGGTAGATTTTGCCTTGAATTTCCCCTAGACTTTTCTTACTTTTCTTACTTTTTTCAATAGTTCAATGTCTTAAATTGCCATCACTAGTATTGCATGAGAAAAGAAGATTGTATTTTACTACAGGCTTCAGATTCTAAGTCATAGATTGTAGCATGTAGCTTGTTTGTGTAATGTTTTCAGTAGAAAATTCTCTAATACAAAACTTTCCCCTTATTTTCTAAATATCTTGCATTGCAGATCTGATAAGTGAAACACAAATGCCTTGTCTTTATTTTTATGCAAGAGCCCAAAATACAGATTTTGTTTTTTACTGAGATTCCCTGTGCCTTGGGATTCTTGTTTAAAGTAGCATTTATTTTCACTGAGATTTGGGTATTTCCAATATCTTCTGCCTCAGCATAACATTAAAAAGTGTTCTTTGTTCATTCATTACTTTACCTATTGTGGTGCAGGAAGTGCATAAAATACCTTTTTAATGATTCCCTCATACTTCTTGCATTTATAATCTCCCTGGAAATCAGATGTGCAGCTTCATAACAAAAAAAAAAAAAAAAAAAAAAAAAAAAAGAAAAAATAGCAAACCCAAAAAACTCAAGAAAATTAGCAATTAACTGAACTTTGTAAATGACCACACAGACATGGTTCTTGCTTCACAGAAATTCATAACCTGTGCTGGCACAATCCCTGCTCTCTGCTTCACAGCCCTAGATGTGCTGCTATTGTGTTTAAAGCCCAGCAGAGCAGTAGCAGCAAGACAGAGCTGGCCTTACAGGAATGGAGCAGCCAGATGATTGGATCCCATTTCCCACAGGTTTCCAAGTCTGCAGCTGAAAATGCCTTGTAACTCTATTAGGAAAGACCTACGTGATCAATAGAAGCAACAAGGCCACACAAGTACATCTCGAAGCACGATGAAAATTGCACATCCTGTGGTGCTCAGGGGACTTAATATTTTTCAGTGATTTTCTCACTCCATTCCTTGCCCTTGTTTACAGAGCAGTTGTTCTGTCTCATGCAGCTTTATTGTGAAGCGCAACTGGCCTTGTTCATTACCATATTGTACTCAAAAAAATCGGTTCCGTACTTTTCCTAAGGTTTGAGGTAGTATGGATTGCTTTTACAAAAGTTCTCTTTAGCTTTGTAAGGATGGGTTGATATTTGGATGCGGCTTTGTGCGGTTTCAAAGAGAGGGGCCCCGCACTGGAGAGAGGAGAGGGCAGCAGTGCTCGCCCTTCTCTCTTGGCTGACACAGGAGGGCCAAGGGCAGCAGCCAGGCTGTGATGGACCCTGGGTTCCACAAGCTGCAAGCTGACAGGTCACTCACCCCACATGGTCTGAGGATGGACCTCAGATCATGTGGGATAGATCTAAGCTCTGAAGTTCTCTCATGGCAATTTTTTTTTCTCAGCAATTTTCAGAGCTATCTCGTTTTAGTGACAACTAAGAGACTGCTTGTTCTTTTGTGTAATCATTTTTAATTTGCTGTTATGCACACAATAAAGCATTTTGTTTAAAACTTTTCTTTTTTTTTAATGCGAGGAAAACAAAACACTTGCTGTGAGGTGTGCAGGGAGTCTTTTACAGACAGTTTATTTAGCTCAGAGCAAATGGAAAAAAATAACTACTTGACTAGGTTAGCTTTGGGTGCCCTCAGGCTCTTTGAGATTAGTTTTAGATTCATATACTATGGTCACTCATTGACCAAGCTGCTTCAACCCTTATACATATCCAGCAAAGTATCATTTCCCTCAGGCATGGTTTTCTTTCAATCATATTTAGCAAAACCATTAAACACGCTTGGGGCTTCCACTGAAGAGAGAAACAACTTCATATGTTCGCAATTCAGAACAACTTTCTTCTTCAGGAAGTTGAAAATGTTTGCTTAGGTCTTTGTTTTTCAACACTTTAGTTTGGTGCTCCCTAAAGCAGCTCTGTGTAACTTCCCCTGTAATTAAATTGCTCCTACATTATTCCTAGTGATTTTTGTCAAAAATTTTAAAGTTGATGCAAAAATGTTTTATTCCTAAGCAAACAGACAATGAAATATTTCCTACTTTTATTTCCAGGAGTTTTTGACAGTTGATACAGCGTTCGGATGGGAAGCAAATGCTACATTGATTGCTTTTTATCTTTTTAAGAACCCTTACTTGAACGGCCACATTTTGTTTTTCAACAAACCCTTAAACCATAAGGGTTTCAGCTTTTTTTTTTTTTTTTTTTTTTAAGAAATCTCTTAACACACCTTCCCCCCTGCCCCCTAATGGGTTTGGAGCAGATGAGCATCCATGGGAGTGGATGAAAAGTCTCCACAGGTGTGGAGCAGAGTGGTTGGGTCCCTCCGCCTCTGGCATTTGGCTGTGCCAGGTTTCTGATCCCCCTCTCAGTTCCTTCGTGTGCAGAGTCATTTTGGCTCCAGTTCAGGGAAACTCAACACAGGAAGAGTGTGTTCACACACAGGGGCTATATGTAGGACTTGTTACTGGACCCTAAATTTGGATTTGGGAAGCATTCCCAGATGGCCCATTAAATGAGTATTTTTGGTTCCTAACCGAGAAAGATTCACGTTAAATCCTCTTTATTAAACATGGATTTATAGGAAATACTCTTCATTTGAACAGTATAGCTTTGAACAGAGTGGAAATGCATGTGAGAAGGAGGTGTAGGGCTTTTTTGTGTGCCATGTGTGGGTGTATTTCCCTGTGTACAGGGTTAGTATTTGTGAGACAGCGGTGAGGAATTCTTTTTCCTCTCATGGTTATCTATTTTGGGTGGGTGTCTATGAAAGAATTATCACCCAAATTATCCAAGAAGTAAATTATACTCTCCCTTCAAGATTTATCTTAATACAAGTGCTGTCCCTGACAGGCTTCACTTAGGAGTTGAGGCTCACCATTGCACTTTGCCTGTGCAGAGCAGAAATCTCTGGTGACACTCCTTCCCTCTGCGTAGCCTGGCTGGATTTTCCTTGAACTCTCCTGGATCTTTAACACATGGAGGCATGTGCACACATTTTCTCCTGCTCCCACCCCCTTCCCTCTCTGCATCGACGTCACCTGAACTGCTTAAATCTTTTGGCTTAATTTTAATTTCTTTACCAATAGCAGTGGAATTCCTTAGATTTATATTAAAGATGCCATGATATTTTATATATGTAAGCTCTTCTACAGTCAGGTTTAGAACTTTTACAGGTCTCTGTTTTAGGATGAACCACATTCATTTGAGAATTGGGGGTTTTTTTGGTAATCATACATCTTTTGTTACTGCAGGTATTTATGTTCTTTTGTACTGAACAGTAAATGTGAGAGTAAGAAGTGGGACCAAAATGAGGTGATATTTGAACAGCTATTTAGTTTTACTTTTTTCCTTTTTCACAACTGTCTCGATTTTCATTGAATAACTAAAATTCAGAATGAGAGGTAAATTGTAGACTTAATATTTGCTAAGTCATATGAAAAATTCCCATTCCAGGAGAGTAAGACTAGATTTTGAAACTCACATTTCTGATTATTTTCTATCTTTTAAAATAATCATTGGAGTTTAAAACTACAGGCAGCTTTTTAAAAACTACTTATGTTGTTTCATGTAATGATGTTCTGGACAAAAGAGAGACTGGACCAAATTTTGGGCAGTGTAACTATTTTTTGGATATTTCCCTCTCTCGCTGTGTCAGAGTAACCAAGTTGTTCCTTTGTCAAGGTTTATTGAGCAGATGCCCAAGATCACAGTCTATGTGTTAGAATAACTGACTACAGTGCAGTTTTAAAGCCTCTAATTTTAGTCTTCTATTATTCCTCTTTTCAATTGTGCATCTTGTCATCTTCAGTTATTAGAAATTCTAAATTCCAGCAGCGAAAATGCTCAACTATCTCTTCCAATAGTTTTTCATTAATGTTTTGTGATTTAATATTTCATTGTGTGTAAAAAACCATGAGACATTATAGTGTGAAAAGTACTGTATAAGTTTTATTATATTGTTTACAGCACTTAAATCCTGATGATTTTATAGCTGTGAAAATTGGAGATATTTTTCTTAGTGGTAAAATAATTAGGGGGTTAGGTGAAAGTGAATACAGTTTGTGTGTTTGATCATGCAGAATATCAGACTTTTTGAAGCCTATTTTCAGTTGTTTCCTTTTAAAAAAACAGATTATTCAAAATTTCATTCTTTTAAGTATAGATTAGCACATTTGATCTTATTTTCTGGAATTTCCATAGTACACATTGTAAGCGACAGCAAGCATATTGTCTCTGGAAAGCCTTCATATCTTCTGAAAATATTAAATGTTTTAGAGAGATGGAGAAGAAAACTCAAAGTGAAGGTAATGCCCTAATTGCTCCTTACATGTGCACCCGAAATAAGTAACTGAAAATGTCTTAAGGTTTGAATTTTTAAAGTGACAAAGCTTAGTTCTGCCTAGTGATGTGATGACCTTGTGACAGCATCTTTGCCTCCACATCACTGCACTGATTTTGTGTCTTCCAAAGGCAGAAGGCAGATCATAGTGTCCTTTTTTTCCCCCAGGTACAATATCACACAATTTAAATCACTCGCAAGATCTTTCTGATGATTGTTGTGCTTTCAGTTTGTAAACTGGCAACACTTGTACACTAAAAAGCTTTTTGATTCTTTTTTTTTTCTATTACTTTTTTGTTGTTGTTGTTGTTTTTTTTTTTTTTTATGAAAAGCTGGTTTTGTTGAAGATCCCCACTCTCACATATACATATAGTCTCCTGGTTTCTCCCAGCACCACCTGTGGCCAATAGAGTAAGGGGTCCTGCAGAAAATACCTGGGAGAACCTGCATTCATATCCTGTTTTGAAGCTCAGCAATAGGATTTTTTCTCTCCACTCCAGTCTAGAAACCAACTGACCCAGCCAGGTGCACAAAGTTGAGCTCTGTGTAGGCTCTCTGCATGTTTCATCGTAGTTGATCTCAAAACTGGTGTTTAGTGAAGTTTTCTCAGAAAAGATACTGACCCAAATGTCATTGAAAACTTAACATGGAGATTCTTTATGAATGTCTGTGTTGAACAGAGTCCAGGCAGAATTTCTCCCTTTGTGTTTTTGTGAAACAGGAATCTGAATTCAGTCACGTTTACACGTTGGGCTTGTGGAAATTTGCACAAGGAATAATCCCATGTTCTGGAGTAATTTTTGATGTTCCCCATAATTAAAATAGTTCTGTGTTACATTCAGGCAAAAACTATGCTTTGGCAGTGTGGTGAAACGTTAGAGAATTCTCCTTAAATTAGTTACAGAAATTGAATGACAGGACAAATTAAGAAGAAACAGGAGGGGGTGAAATATTTTACTTTAAAAATACTCCATAAAGACAAACATGCAGTAAATTATCAAATGTGCCTTCTCAGTTATTCATGGAAACATATTTGAGAAAAAAACAACCACGGGCTTGGTTTGTTTATTATTTGGCAAAATTTTCCAGTGTTTCGTCAGCTTCCCACAGGCTGCTGTGCATGGAGCTCCTTGGGAGGATCCCCAGAAAGCTTTGAGGAAGCCTTCAGAAATGATGGACCAGACATGGAGGAGAATGACAGAGCAAGGCAGGGAGCTCAAAGCTGAGCAGCCTTTCTGCAAACCTTTCCTCCCCAAAGGCATCACTTCAGTCACATGTATGGAGGGAGAAAATTCCAGAGATCCATGGATCTACCTGCATACTGTCCTGGATACTCCAAAAGCTGCAGTTAAAAGTATAAGCCAAACTTCCCCTGCATTTACAGCAGGTGGTATTAATTTATGTCATTTAGATTAATAGCAGTTGTTGTTTAACAATAGCTGTTGATAAACTAGCATTGGTTTAACAATATGCAAAAAAACCTGCATCTAAACTTGGCAGGGGGGAAGTAGGGAAAGCAGCCAAGTGCTCCACCCAGATATAGATAGACATGTGTGTATATCTATGTGCATATGTGTATATATATATATATTAATTCCTCTGTCCACACACAGAAATGTTAACTTCAGTATGTTTACTGAACAGCCACTTGCAAATTCACTGAGACAAGGAACACCAGATTGGATCTGTTTTTGGTTTTTTTTTAAATAATGTTGCTTCCAACCACAATGTAAGTGTTAGAAAGGAGGGGGAAGCTTTTCTTTTTCAGAAATATATTGGGTTTTATTGCAATAAATGCTTCTGGCTCAAAGACATCCCTAGTTAAACCTGGTAATGTGTGAGTGGAAGGGCATGTGCTGGCAGAAGAGAGCAGAGCTGTGAAAAGGATCTGTCCTTAGGACCTGTCTATCTTTTTGTTCATAATAAAAGCAAGGGAAAAAAAGAAGCAGTGTTATCAGTACACTTCTGCAAGTGAATTAGCTAGCACAGATTTGATAAAGCTTATAAACCCTCTAGAGCAATCGTGACAGTTTGCTGGCTTGGGCTTTGTCTGCTGCCAGTTACTCCTTGCTAGTGGCACTCTTTATTTATGCTTCAGTACCACGTTATCCTCTGGGCTTCAAACAGAAGGGACCTGTCTGTAAGTGTTTTGGTTGTGGTGTTAAAAAATAAGAGTGCAGCAAAACACATGCAACAGTGCCCAAGCCTCGTTTGAGCCAGTTTCCCTTCTCGTGGTGCCGCTTGCCCGTGACTGCTCCGTGCACACAGCGTGCCTGAGGTGGTGTATGTCTGCCTTCCACTAGAGAGTGTCACAGAGTTATTTCAATGAGTGAAAAAAGCCAAATGGATGCATTCTCTGCTTTGTTGTAGGCAAAATGCAAAAGTGGTGTGACCTCAGGAGCAAGAGATAGCTGTGTCTACCTACATGTTCTCCATTTTCCAACTAGTGGCATTTATTCTTCAATCCGCAGCCGAAAATGTACACAGTGCAGGAGGGGGCCACGTTTTCATGCACACCAGGGTTATTTTTTTTCTGTACATTTGACAACGCGTACACCTTAATGCTATTGAAAATACACCATCTGACACATTTTGCTCTTTTTCCTCAAATTAAATTTGTACTTCAAAATGGTAGAATAATTATGGGGCTCATTATCACATGCATATTCCTAGCACAAGGCATTGGCAAGCAGAGTTTAGATTTTGGATCAGTCTATGTAAAATTCTACACGTGGGAATCTTGGGAAAAAAGTTGCAGTCCATTAGCAAATTCTCATATCTGGACTGAAGATGTAAATGCACAAGTAGAGAAATTGAAAAATGGTGTTAAGTAGTCAGAAAGTCTCCAAAGGGAGATCTGGACAAGAAGCTACAGTAATAACAGTAGATGGCTGTTATTATAAAAAGAAAAACTCAAAAGTGAGGACAATAGTAACACTCCAAGCGCATAAAGTAATTTCTACAGCCTCTGAAATTTCACATGGAAATGCAAACACAGAAAATATTGTTTATCAGGTTAGTCATATCACCAAATAACCTCTGTTCTTTTTTTTCCTAAATGAAGGATTATCCATGAAGATACTCCATTTAAAATAATAAATGCCTGAGCACTGTGCTGACCACTGCATTGCTTAAACTGGGGTTTAATAATCAAGGTCAGTTTAGGTGAAATTTCCTGTCCCTGAATTCCAGCAAACTATGTAATTTATTTGTTTCTGATATAGAGGACTGATCCCTCCTTTCTCCCAGGTTTGTGGTGCATGGTCAACACCTGTGGTTGATGTACAATTTTCCTTCTGCTTTAGTGAATGTGACACCTCAGGTGATGCCAGCTGGGATTGTCCCTTGATGCCATCCTGTCCCCACCTCTGGGGACACAGACACCTAAGCAAGCACACCTTTATTCCCAGATGACTTCCATCTTATAGGAGGAATTTTTAAGGCTCTGGAGAAGTCAAGGACAGAAGAAGCAGGGCCAGGCTCAAAAGCTCTTCCTTAGCCTAGAGGGGTGAATTGGGCCCAAGACCCCTCAGTGATACTGGTGGGCAAGAGAGCACAGACAAAGGGGTCTCACAGAGTGCAGAGAATAAAAAGGGATTTCTCTTGAAAGTAAGGCAAAGCAAGAGTGAAGTGTGAGCAATTATGTCAGGTCTCACTACAGTGAGGTGAGCAGCAGGCCAGGCTTGTAATGTCAGTGAGAGACTTTAAGGTCCTGAGAATTAAAGATCCTGAGATACCTCTTGGTAAGGAATGTATATGTGACAGTCTCAGTCTGTTCTTAAAGTCTTCCAGTTTGGTTTAGCTTCTTAAATACTTCTGCAATTCTCACCTCTGTATTTCCATCCTTCCCTAATGGAAAGGTGAAATACAAGTAATACAGTAAAATGTATTTGATTTTGCTTAAATGAGCTTGAACTGCTAACGCATTGGAAACTTGAGGGTGCAAAATTGATTTGGGGGAGTCATATGTTGAAGCAAAGGAGGGATTTTTCCTTCATTGCCTGATATTCATTGCTAAATTAAGGGAAATGCACAGCTGTGGATAATTAAAACAACACCTAAAACAATCTTTTGGCCCCCAACAGGCAGGTTTTAAGTATAGAGAGGTGAATAATAGTAAATAACAAAGAATTCCCATGTTGCTGCCCTGGGCAGACACTGCTTTTCCAGGGGCAGCAGGAGATACAACTCCTCAGCCCAGTGTTTGCTCCTCAAGCCACTCCACCTTCTCGGGATCCTACTAGTGAAGATTAAGAGAATTGCCAATGTTTATTCTTTTCTAAAAAGAAATAGAGAAAGTCTGCAGGTGAGCTTTGAAAAGAAAATATAGGTGGATTTTTTTTGTTCTGTTTTCTAGAACACGTTGAGGCATCAGCACAACCACAGTTACAGGAAGAGGGAGAAGGTTTCTGTGTCTCAGCAGGAAGGTGTGAGTAGCTATCTCTTCATCTCAGTTTACCCTCTATAGTTAGAATTGAAACCATCTTTTTTGATATATATAGAATGTTTAATTACTGTATGAGGGCTGTGTGACCCTTTGTAAGGAATTTATGAAAGCAGGTGTATTTATTAATAGCCAGGTGGCTGTTTTACACTTTTTCTTCTCATATCTAGTACCTTAAAAAAAAAAGAAAAAAGTGAGTAGAATTTTTTTAGGAGCTTTTTGATAAGAATTGATACCTCATTACTGAGCTGCTGTAACTTTGAAGGATAGCTTATAGAGCCATACTATGTGCACTTTATTGCATGAGGGATTTCTAACAGTCAACAGAAGTTCCTTCTTGAGGACCTGGAGAGAGTGTGATCTAACTCTTTCCAGTTAATCATGAACCACAGAGCAAGCACTGAGTAAACTGATAGCATAAATTGAAAGGTCACAGCCTGTATTGAGAGAGGCTGTGGTATTTTCCTCTTAAAAGAGACATGACAATTCATTTTGATCTCTGTCACAGAGGTACAGAGGACTGAAGGGGAGATTGTGCTGAGTTGGAGCTCAGCAAAAGGGACTCAGCACACATCCTTTGTGCCCTCACCACCCCCCTGCCCCTCACAGCAGAGAGCAGATGCAGTCTCAGGCTGTGTTACAGCTCTGTCCTCATCCCTTGTCTTGGGTTGCAATTCATTCACTCCTCCATGGTTTAACTTTGGCGTGCACCGCAGTGGGTTTGAGGGGCACTCAGTGAGGAAAAGGTTGCAGAGATGTCTTTATTCTCACTGGACCACAGGACACCTTTGGCTTTGCACTCAGTGAAACGTGTATACGTGTGTTTATTTGTCTGTCAAATCCATAACTGATGGGGCAGTGGAAAACAGAGCACAGAAATATTAATATACAAAATATATTAGAATTTAATCTACTAGCAGAATGTGTAAGTTAAGAAGAGTATGTCTGTGTTGGGATGAGATAGTCACCCAAAAATAACAGAATTTTTGTTTCAGTATGAGAAAACTGTAAGGGTTTAAAGCCAGGATGTGTGTTTACTTGTTCTTTTTTTCTCCTTTTCCCTGAAATATCTCCTCATGCCAGGCATTGCATTTCCTTCAGCCATTAGAGTAACTAGTTTAAACAGGAATAGATATGTAGGAGCATATTCATGCTGTACACTCCAGGGCAGGTGAACACTAAATTTACCTCCAAGTGCTTTAAATGTCAAATAAAATTAACCATCTGCTAACCCATCTAACAATTCACTAGAAGTTCTGCTCCCTGGCATTATAGACAAGGTAACCCCTTTTGCTGCCTAGGAGTTGTCCAGCAGATGGTCAGCAAAAACAAACCAGTGTTGGATGATGGGACCATTTTACATGCAATAATATTGTTTTCCTGGATGAACAGCAAACATTGCCCAAAGAGTCCCACAGAAGAATTACTATGTGGTTTACAGAAGTTAATGGCCAGGCACTAATGTACCCATGGCTGTATTTAGATGGAGAAAATTGTGATGTGTGTGTTTAAAGACCCCAAATGTTGCTAGCTTTTCTTTTCAGAAATGAAGGTAAGAGAAAACTGTGATAACTGAAAGTTTGCTCCACAGTTAAAAAAGCAGTGGGAAGAAGGGAGGGATATTCCTGTTTCCAAATATAAAAAGACTACTTTGAGTGTAGCACAGTTCTCCTTGGTTCAGAGGAAGCCAGATTCCCTGGTTCCTCAGCTTCAGGAGCCGAGTTGTAGTTCCATATTTATAGCAGTATCCAACAAGAGAGGGAAATGAACATTGCAAAAGGATGCAAATGACTGTAGAAGAATACACTGGGTTTTGGAGAAAGGACACCCTTTACAAATAAGCTTTGAAACCTTGACAGAGAAGTCAAATTAATTAGATTTTCCTGAGACAAAACAAAGAATATGTTTATTCAGAATTGTCTCAGAGCCCTGGGAGAAATTTGAATAGGAACCCATATTAAAAAAGCCATCTGGGAATATCTTGCAAAATACATTTATATATAAAGAAATGGTATTGTTGCCATTGGCCTTAGAAGGGTCTCATCACACATGACCTTGGGATCTAGTTAACATCCTGGAAAAATTGCTGTTATTAAAATATAAGCAGGTGCCAGCAGTATTTTCTTAGCACGGTCTTTTATCTCAGCCCTTGACAATAGCTATATTTTGGAGAAGCATAAAAGCTTGAATTCAGAAAGAAAAAATATCCGAATATTGACCCAGACAGTTGGCTATTTTAAAAATTGCAGGAAGGGGAACCACATCAAAAAGTGGAGCTGCACAAAGGGCAGGGCTGGGGGTGGTTTAGGGCAGGGGAAGGTGAGGAGCCCCGGGCTGGGCAGGTCGTGCCCAAGAGCTCTGTGCCATGAGGGTCCAGGGGGGAATTGTCATTCAGCCAAATATTCCAACTCAGGGAGAGAATTCCCACCCTGCATCCAAACAAAATGAAGTCAGCTTTGACTCTGCAAAATGTCGATGAATTCTTCAGAGTAAATCAGCCCTGTCAGCCTGATGTGGAACTGTCACCTGCTTGTGACATAATATAATATGAAATGATATTGAACAACATGCGTTTGGCACTAAATTGTTAGCGGGTTTTAGCTTTGACAGCAGCAAGTTTATTGCTTTAATCCCAAGGTCTTTTAACCCTCTTTGACATAAATTGAGGTTGGCTTTTGTGAGAAAACTCCACTTCAGTCTCTCTTCCTTTACCTAAAACTGCTTTTAACAATTTATGCTCATACATCAGACACTCATTTTGAGTGACAAAAAGAAAAAAGATCTATTAGAATAGAAGGAAAAAAGGGTCAATTTAGGTTAAGCAGTGTATGTCTCTTTTGGTAGGCATGTCACAGCTTTCTTCAGGTGAATGTGAATTTTAAATTGTAACAATGCATTGCTGCAGCAAAATAAAACAAATTTGTGACAAGAAGAGAGAATAATTATTGCAGGAGAAAGGGTGATAACCTGCACAAGACTATTCTACCTTTTTAAAAATGCAATTTAATTTATTACTAAGATGGGTCCATTTTGAAACTTTTCTTACCAGATCAAAGGATTTTCTTTATGCAAATGCTGCAGAGACACAGAGTAGTTGAGTGAGGGTCATGTGCAGAAATACAGATTTATGGAACAGATACTACATACACACAGTTTTGCTGAATAGTATAGCTGGCTGATAGCACGTAATTTAATATTTCTCCTTTTTGAGACACCTTGTTTAGTTTGATAAGTAAGTACACGTTGTCATCAGTGCTCTGATAATCCCGTCACAGAAATGCATCATATATGAACTCTAACATCAATAACACAGGACAGCTTTATCACCCTTGTTTTTCTACTCTCAATTACTGTATGAGGCTTGTAGTGTTGCTTTGAAATCATTTCTTTATTGCATTTAAAGCTCAGCTGAATCTGCCCTTGAACTGTTTAATAATAGAGAATGAACACATTCTCAGCATATTTGCAAATTTTTTATGTTTTCTTTGTTCCCTCTTAAAGTATATTATTGATCTACCATCATTTTTGCAGAAGAGAAAAGGAAAATATTAGACAAAAGAAAACTTGTGTTTCTCTCCAACCGTGTTTTGAAAATTTGTATTAATTGCACTTTCTCTTCTAAAATCACATTTTGCTGTTTCTCTCATTTTATCAGGTTTTTTTCTTTTTTATGGTATTTTACCATTATTAACTATAACTTCTTCATAGCAATTTTGCTCCTGGCTAATATTTGAGCAAATATACAAACAAGTTGGTCTATAAGCATAAAAAAATCATCTCATCTGTGATCTACAGATTTGTGTCTTGTCTCTTTTGAGACATGGCAATTACCCATGGCAATTGCCTCATTTTAAGCTTGGCTTTCAGTCCCCTCCACTCCAACACCTTCATCTTCCTCTCTCCACCCTAACTTCCAATTCTTCCACCATAAAAATCCTCAGGTGCCTAGAGCTGCCTGCCACACATTGCTTCTGTTCTCACTTATGCTCCTCACAGGCTGAAAGCAAAATTTAAAAATAAACTTTACCGGACTTTTATGTTGAGAACTGCAACCCCCACATCAGGAAAATATGAAAATAAGGAAAGGTCTAGACCTTTCCAGACCTTTTATGAGAGTGCTCTTTTGCTTCCTAGTTATGCTATATATAAATGATAATAATCTTTCTCTGTATCATAATCTATTGCATTCTGTACGCTATGGATTGCTATGATGGCTATGTTGATTGCTATGTTATATCCCAAATATATCTTTCTATACATTAAAAGCCAAAGTAGTATTAATTTTGAAGGTTATCTCCATTTTTCCAGCCTTGGCATCTGACACTTTTTTCTTCATCCTTGTCCTTATGTGTCCTTTGGTTTGAAAACAGGCTATGCCAAACTGCTATGCCAAGCTGCTGATGCAAATCGTGACTTCTCCAAAAACCAAGGGCAGTAATTTCATAATCTGGGTTTGGCCCTGCAGATTGGCTGGAGTAGAACAAAATGCCTCCACCAGGTGTTTCCCATTGATAGGTTCTGCTCCACCACAGTGCTCAGATTCTTAAAGCATTTGGTACTGGCAGCCCTTGCAATTTCCCCTCCTCCCATTACAGCTTTAAGTATAAATTCCACAACATTTCCAAATCCCGACAGAATGAATCTTGGGGAATTGGGAAAATGGGGTTAGTGTATGAATTGTGATCTTGTCCATGCAATAAAAAGCAGTATCAGCAGGCATTCAGCAGCTGAACTACCCTCATGTTGTTTGTATTTTTATGGACACTGTTATAACAATAGTCAAGTATGATTTAACTTTAAAAAGGATGCTGTAGCGTTGCTCAAGTCCAGAGCTGCCATAATCTTTGGTGGTAAATCTTTTGGATTTTTATCTAGCTTTTAAAAAGGAAGGTAACATGAAGAATTAGTAATAGAATGCACAGAGGCTGCCTTTACATTGACTTTCCAATCCATCCTGTTTATTTGGGTTTCTATATATGCAAACTTTTCTGAGTGTGGTATTTTTGCTGTTTGTGTTCTACACTGCATCCAACAGGCATCCCTGATAAAATGCAGAGATCACCTTGCAACCTAATTCCCACAAATACAAAGTGTATATAATCCTGAGGTTTCTTTTGTTCATGAATTTCAGCAACAAAATTTCAGTCTAACTATTAAGGTCATTATTATTGTTACAGATACATTTGCTTTTAAAAACCGATTCAAAATAATTAAGGTTACTCTTGTTTCAAACATTAGATGTATTCAAAATCAATATCTTGTTTGATTCTAGGTTCTCTTGTGGTGGAAAGCAGGAGATGGAGGCTGCTTTGGCCTTTGTCACTAACTCTGTATGAGGCCACGGCTGACTTGCTTAGATTTTCTCAATTTTTTTGCTTATCTGTAACTTCCTGCCTCTTATTTGGTTTATTTCATTATTGTTTGTAAACTAATTTTGGATACTTACGTGGAAAGTGCTGAATAAGTATTGCTATTTGTTGTTAGGTCTGAAAGTGGACATTTGTTGTGACTGTCATAGAGGTAACACATTTAATGATTTTCAGGTTTTATAAATAAATAATCCATGTTGATGGATATTTGGGGATAGCTGTGCAATTAAATAATTTAACTCAGAACAAAGAGGGTCTTGTGGCTAAAATGTTGAATAGGAACCTTAGAAGTTTTACTATGCAGCACAGGACAGCGAAATTGCAGGTATAAAACATACCCCTACTCCCCATTCCTCAGCATTCCTGTCTTAGAAAAAAACCTCTAAGCAAGACCAAAAGATTCTTCATTCCTTCAAGGCATTCCCTGAGGGCTAGCCTGCCCTAAATAATTATACAGCCTTAAAGCAGTTGTCAGCCAGCGCAGTCAGGACTGCTCCCTCTCCCGATTTTATGGGGAATCCTGTGAGAGCTGCTGCCCGTCTTGGAGCCTGGCCTTGGAGTCGTGACCCTGGCCCAGGCTCTGAGCTTTCCTTCTTAAATGGCTGGGTTTCAGGCTCCTTGCTAGGAAAAGTTTGGAAATGTAGAATGAAAGGAGTATGGTAGCAGGGGGAGAGGTCTGTTGTCCACAGACAGGGAATGTCACAAGAGCCCTTTCCCACCTGTCTGCACCTTTCCCACCTGTCTGCGCCTTTCCCACCTGTCTGCGCCTTTCCCACCTGTCTGCACCTTTCCCATTGCTGCCCTGGCCGCAGGAGCAGCTGCCCCTCAGTGCTCCCCATGCTGGCAGTCCTGTGTGGGGAGGATGGGGCAGCTGCCCCTGGGACCCTGCTGCTCCAGCTCTGCCCTGCCCTTGCAGGAGCTCCTGTTCCTTCCCTCAGTGTGCTCTGCACTATTGCAAATGGGGCCTAAGGCTGTGCAGGAACTGATTAAATCCCTGGTAACCAATACAAATAGCCACAACTCCATTCACCTTTATTCCCCGGTTATAACTGGGACTGGCTATTTTGGAGATACAACTGATAAAAAAATGATACAACTGATGGTGAATTATTCTAACTAAAGTGTGCTTGTGGTTTAATTTTCCAAGTTAGAAGAGCTTCAAAAGGGGGAAAAGTTTCCAGCAAACCATTGCTCTTGCCTTTTGGTAATACTTAGGCCATTGCTGGGTTTTGATTCCTTCTCTTCTCACTCCTCCACCTGAGCAGGAGGCAATGACTGCCTTGCTCAGGAACAGAAAAACAAAAAGGCCAACGAAACAAAGAACTGAATTGTTCTGCTGTTTTCTCTGGGCAGCCTTTTGCTTCTGTATCTCTGAGGATAAGGAGTGAGAATTATATCTGAAATATAGAGTTAAACCTATCCTTCTCTTTGTAATTCCTTGTCTTCCTTAGCTGCTTCTCTGAGCAGGAAAATAGCCCCAATTCTACTGATAAGAAGGCCATGGAGTGCTGTTCCGATTTTTAGTTTTAGGGAATTATTTACCTGATGTTTATCTTGGAATTTTATTCCATATGTTATTTAGGCTGGAAACAAAGGCTTGTTTTCTTAGGCAAGTTCAAGTACGTAGACAGCAAAATTTTTAGAATTAATTAATGACATTTCTAATGACAGGATCTAGGGTAGGGAAAGGGAAGGTGAGGTGGGCAGCAGTGATTGTTGCTTTTATTCCTAATCCAGGAATCTATTTTTAAAATAAAACTTCAGATTGAAAAAGCAATTGATTCGGTTTGTTAATTCCAAGCTAAAAATAAAAAAATTTCTCTAAGGTCTCCGCTCCCCCTTTCTTTGGTTGTACTGTCATTGATAGACCAGACTTCAAATGGACAACATTGTTACAGCTTGGAGCTCTCCCCCTCAATGTGGGAATTTATTTAGTGCATGGGTGAGTTGGATACATCTCGTTTTTCCATTTGTTAGTAAAATAAAAACAACAAAGTGCACTTAGGAATGCCCTGTGTTTCATCTAGAGGAACACAGTCATTAGCACAATGTCACAATCAGCAAACAATATCAGAGCTGAAAACCAACAAAAAGGCAGCATGAAGAAAGGTGACAAGAGAGGAGGAGACAGAAGTATTAAAAAATATTGTAGATAAAGAACTGTTGACTGCTACTCTTGTAAATATTTCAAAATATAGATCCGATGTTTTATGGGTTACTAAAATTACTGTAAATACACCAGCTGAATCCCAAATACATCATTCCCTATCCCAAGCAAAGACAAAACAATGCAGCTATAATATCCCCTTCATCATCCCTTGCAGGCTTGGGTTTAGCTGCAGAGAAAAATGACTAGAGCCAACAGAATATTCAAATAGGACAGAAAAAGAAACCTGAGCCTATCCTACTGCCCAGTCTTCTATGAAGTATAGAGAGTAGTAGAGCCCTGGGAGCTCAAACTTCTCCTTATTTGCTCCCGGTTCACCTGCAAAAGCTGATCGGGTTTTCGTGAGAGTCTTGGACACTATCTTCCTGTCTTATTCTACCTGGAATCTCAGAAGAAATTATTCCTAAAGTCTTTACTTAATCTCTTTTAAAAGTCTTTTTATGTCTGTCCATAGAGGACAGGCTCTCAAGCGCTGATGGATCCCAACCCTTAGTGTGCCCAGTGACTTGTATGTGTAGTGGTGCACAGACCAAAGAAAAGTTAGGTGTCCCTTTTCTGGAAAGGAAGGACACTGTTGCTGGAATTTTATAGCCAGGCCTAAGATTGTGCTATAGGTTTGTGTCCCTGCATCATAAATTAATAATATATTTAAAAATTATTATTATCGGGTTTTGCCTCCCGTTATCTATCTATGATTTTATCTCTGAATGGAAACCTTTGCCTTAATTCGTTGCCTTAACATTTGCCTTAGTTCCAGAGGGATGCTCTTATACCTACTGGGCTGTGGTTGCCAGCCTGAGCCATGTGTGGTTCTGGGGATGCTGTAAATAAACAAAGGTTCCAGTGGCACCAAAAAGAACAAGGTTCAAAAAAAGCTTATGAGGAACAAAATGACCCAGAGTGGAGTCAGAAATCTGTTCTCCAGGCTGCAGCTGGGAGACAGAGGTTCTTGTGTTGCAAGGGCTGCGCACCTTTCTGCTGCTCTCAAGGTCCCTCTGGTATCTTTACTCAGCTCCTTCTGTGGGAACAAAGATGATTCACAAAAGACTGATCAAATACAGCAAACAAAGCCTGAGAAGGTACCACTTCTTTCCTGGATTTCTTCTGCTTTCCTTATTATCTCTCCTATATTATACTTTATCCCCAGTCCAAAAAGCCCAGTCTGTAACCACTGTTAGCAACTTCAACAACTTTTGTCTCCCTGTGAAGGTCAAATTCTCACCAGTGCTTCTGCTTGGGGCAGGTCAGTCCATCTCCAGCAGCCATTGACTCCAGACTCCTGAGATTTGGACATCTCACCCTAAATCTCCACAGCAGTAATACAGTTCATACTTACCTCTGCTGATTTTCCATGTTTCCTGACTAAGCATGGAATTTTCTATAGTTTCAGCCTTCAAGTTGAGCAAAGTGGCTCTGCCATCAGTCAGTTCCTATAGGGGAATGGAGGGGGAGGCGAGCATGGGCTGGGGAGGAGGGTAAGCAGAGAGGCTGTTGTCTTCTGTTTTCCTGCAGGGTTTGTCTAACAGCTAACTGGATTAATGAAACACCTGGCATAGATGCAATTAACTATTTTGCTGTTGAGGCTGAAAACTATATAATGAAGAGGCTTTTTTTTAAAAAAAAAAAAAAAGAATCACCATCAAAACTGAAACAACAAAATCCCACAACTCTTTGACACAATGCTGTCAAAAAAGATCCTACAGCCCAAATATGATTATATTTTATATCAAGGAAACTGCAGGATTTCTCCATTCATATTGATAGATTCAGTAATGCCCTTTACAGAATTATTAGTGCCTTTGTAATACAAGGATTGGGCATAAGAAATACAAAGGAGTTTTACTGTAGCCAATGAACATTTTCAGGGGGTAGAGACCCCAAGAGTGGCTTGGCAGGCTGGTGATTAACCCCACTGGTGCTGTGCAGTGTCTTTGTAATGCCCACCCTCATCCTGGTGTATAAACACTGAGTGGATTACTGACTGCATTGTTGCTGGTAGCTCCTTAATTTTGCCTTGAAAACCAATCCCAGGATAATGACGCTCCAATAGCAAGAAATATTTGAGCACACCTGGATAATATTTTTTTTTCTTTATTATTAAGTTAAACTTACACATTAGGTATGAATCTCTATGCAAAAAAATAGAAGCAGAAACTGTTAGAAATATTGTGAAGTTGTTAGTGAACAAAGAGACAGGATTATGGTGTGGGAATCTGTGAATGATAGATGAACTTCGCTCTGGAAATAAGAAATACTGTCATTTTAAAAGCAGTATTCCACCACATTAAGAAACATCCTTTTTGTTCTGTGGGCATGTTTCTGTACACAGGTAATATTATATTTTTGTTTTTTTGGTTTTTTTTTGAGAATGACTATTAATATGTCAATAAAATAGCAGTATATTGGAACTGGAGCAGTCTATATGAGAACAGTGTTTGTATCTGCTCTTTCTGTTCATAAGGGTTTCAAAGGGTCAGATCCTGGTAAATGAAATCAAACCTTAGTCAAAAGGGTTTTTCCTCTGATAAACTGCATTGAATCACAGTAAAGGGACACATCAGCCCTAAACACAGCTGATAACTAAAGGCTCTAAGAGTGAAAGGAATGGTTATACCCCAGCGCTTCTGGGTTTGGCCTTCAGAGATTCGTTCTTTGTGGGGAAATCTCTGGACAGGGGCTGATTTGGGTGCTTCATAACCCCTTGCTTGGCCATCCCTGTCTCTGGGTGGGTATTCACATAAAGCCCAGCACAAAAAGGGGTTAAATTCTCCCGGGCTTTGTCTTGTCCCATGGCACTGGCACAACTGCCTTTATTCCTCAAGGTCCAGCTTGTCTGTGTAATTGCAGAGATGGGATTTATCATTTAAAAAGAAAGCTGAATCAAATGGAATTGGTATCTTAATACTTTAAAATACCTAACTGACATCCTGTTTTCTGTAGTAATTTTGGTTTGTTTTAACATCAAATCTTTTGGCATTCTATAGTGCAAAATGAAGAATTATTGAATCTAGATATTTCTCAGAAATTGAATAGTAACTGCATGAGAATTATTATTCTGTGGAAATTCTCTGTATTAATTGCAGCTTCTGCAGCAAAAATGTGGAACAAAGACTGTTCTTGTTTTTTAAAATGCAATATATTTGGACAACATGCTGTCCAGGCACTGTGTGCTGTTATTGTATGTCATTGTGTCTA